>NW_026999579.1:0-56999 GCF_037126465.1 Ornithodoros turicata | reverse complement strand
GCTGGACGTCCTCCAACAAGCGCAGAACTTCAACTCCCAGGCGACCACGACAGTATCCAGCGTTACACTATCATTTAAGGGGATAAGGTCAGCGGAAAGCGCCGAGAACTTACTGAGTCTGGGACCCACGAAGAGTGACCTCTCCTTCATGTCTGTAATAGCTTTGCAAGGTGGGGTGCGATCGTATCGTATCTTTGGCCGAATGACGACCGTGGTCCATGGCCATGGCTGAAGCAGGTGCTGCTGCCCCGGGGCACGGATGTAGGGGTCGGGGGGTTGGGTACTTCTTCCCTTTAAGAAGGAATAAATTTTAAAAAAAATAGCTAAATGGCCACAAAGGACGACCAGGTATAATACCCACCATGTGTTTGAAATACAATCAATTCAAAGACGAGTGATAGGCGGATGTAAGAATAATTTGCTTTGGGTCCTGGGTCCTCGGAGGAGTCCGAGGGCTCGTTATAGGGCAGAGCTCTAGGTGAGCTTCGGAAACGGACTGTCCTGGCCAACCAACCCCGCCTCTTCGTGGTAGGACCTGGGCAACGCACAGAGGCATTACGCCCTGGCTGGCTAAAGGGGCTCTGTGAGGCGAATTTGGCAGGGGGACGTAGCTGCCCCACGATGCTGCGCACCCTATGGGATGACCCACACTGGGGAAGCCTCCAGGATGACGAAAGGCCGTGGTAGAGTATATACCGGAGTGGCTATTCCCCAATGGTACTCGGCGCCCGGGCAAAGTCCCTTTGGCTAACTTCTGTGGCGCGTGGTCGTAACCCAGCTTCTTGGGAGCCGGGACCTAGCCTGCGTAACACAAGTACTGGGAGGTCTCTGTTCGACTGATGTTATGGCAGCCTCCTGTAACGATGCCTATGAATTTATCCGCAAACCGGGGAAAGGTTGGTCGAGGTCTCTTTGGGGCCCTCGGATGAGGCCTGGAGGTATTGCTACCCTCCTGTAATCCAGCACATTTGGAGGCTGAGGAGTACGGGGTATATCATTGTGCTATCCATTTCTGGTTTGCTTTTTCCACACTGGCCTGAAGTCGGATAGGGGGTGGAACCGTCTGAAGGCCTTCAGGCGACGTGCCTCGCAGCATCTCCCTGCCGGGAGATAGGAAACGTGATGGCTTCTTTTAGTGTTCATCACTGGTGTCCTTTCACGTCGCCAATGGCGGCAATCCCTGGTGGTACCTGGTGTTCGGGCACAGTTCCTATGGCTAACTTCCGTGGCGAGTGGTTGTAACCCAGCTTCTTGGGGGTCGGAACCTAGCCTGCAAGACACGAATACCGGGAGGTGTAGCGGCCTCTTGTAGCAAGGTAGTCGTATGGCAAGGGGTGTCTCCCGGTGGTCCTGAACTGCGAGTGGGGGCACTCCACGCCACACAGACATGGCTAAATGCCACAAAGGACGACCAAGTATAATACCCACCATGTGTTTCAAATACAATCCATTCGAAGTGGAGTGAGAGGCGGAAGTAAGAATAATCTGCTTTCGGTAGCTAAATGCCACAAAGGACGACCAAGTATAATACCCACCATATGTTTGAAATACAATCCATTCAAAGACGAGTGATAGACGGAAGTAAGAATAGGAAGCGGTCCTGACCGTCGCCGTGCGACGGTGCACAGAGGCAGGTAGCAAAGCATCGCAGCTATGACCACAAGTTCCAGACATCCTGTGACGTCATCATGACATGACTGGGCCGGTTAGGACAGGTCTGGACATGCGAGGAGAAAAACACTCGTAATACAGAGGCTGGGAAAGCAAAAGTATGCTGCCATTTCAGGTGTTTATCAGGCTTTAGAGCAATAGTGCTCATATGCCTACACTCATCATTAATGGGGGGGCCCGGGTGACGTTGGGCCACAGGTCTTTGTTTTTGTTCCTGTAAGTAAAAAACTCAAAGACGAGCATTAGCGAAAAACGTCAGCATACTTTGTATGCAATGTTCCTTTTGCAACCGTCACAATGAGAGCAGAGCCGCATTTTCTGACATACACCATTCACTCACACATTCATACATGGCAATTATGTTCTGCTGTTGTCCCTGGATAAAATAAAAGTAAGTGAACTAAAAGAATAAAAAACACATTCGTTGGCTGTTTGTGGGCTATGTGCCACGACAGTCGCCCTTCTTCCATTGGCTTAAAGGGCTTTACCTCTCGGCAGCGGCCACTCTTCCATACCAAAGAAAGTAAAAAGGAAAGAGAGAAGATACACATTCGCTGGCTTGTGGGCTTTTGCACCACGATAGGGGCCACTCTTTCAGACACTACAGGGACGTCCAGAAACATTGCCTAATGGTGCATTCAACGGCGGCTTTTCAGCCACCGTACCCATTCATTCACTTGCGGGCTTTGACGGTGCGGACACTTGTCGTTTGCATAGCTTCATTCTTACCAGTGGTCTTTTGACGTCTAATGCACTAGCTGTCTTTGGTTCTGACCTGTTTATTTTTGTTTCTTTTTAAGACTATGGTTCCACTCACTGCATAATTTCAGCAGTGAGTGGTAGGTGACTATGATGTAATGGGTTGTGATTGATGCAGAATGAAAGGTGGAAGATGATTGTGGTGGCATAAGCCGTGAGTAAAATGTATAAAGGTGAGTCAAGTAAAAATAAATGGGGGGTTAAAAGAGATCAATGGGACTGGGTAAAAGTTAAAAAGTAGAGAAACAGGGTAAATGACTTAAGTATAAAGGAGTAAAAACGACAAGGCGCTAGGTGAGATTCACCTTAATATCTTCGTTTTCCAAAGCGTAGACGATATTAGGTTCCCATTTCTTTGTAAATTCAGCTGTTGACATTCTCTTTCTTTCTCTTTTCAGGACCCACTTAATACCGTTTGCGCATTTTGCGGCAAAGCTTTGTGCATCTATGGGTGGCTTACCATGAGCTACTTCGCATCGCATGAGCCAGTTTTGGTAGGAGAGTTCAACTACGGTAAGAATAAATTGTCTTTTTGTAGAGGCGTTGCCTGGTATTTCGTCGAGGTACCGTATCGTTCCATAGGTAAGCTTCTGGATGCTAAAGAGGTGCTTGATCTTTTCCTTTACAGGGACGAGGAAGCGACACGCGGAAAAGAAGTGTTGCAGGGACTCCCTTCCGCCGCATAGGTTGCACTTGTTTACAGTATGTCTAGCGTTACGGTGGTAGTTCAATCTTGGTAAGATACCATGGGCAAGTCGCCATGCGAAAGTTTTTCTGTATCCATCTAGGTATTCGCTGTTTATGTTGGACCATTCTGGTCTTCTGCCCACAATCGGTTCGCGGACTTCAAAGTCACGCTTACCGCTGAGTATCTGTGTCATCTCATTCGTTGCTATACCTATTACATCTTCTTCAGGTTTGCTTTTTGTTAATTGTTTATAGTCGTTGATGACACAACGATAGAAGGGCCGTATACGAGTTGCTGTCGGTTTAGTGTTATCGAGCCGTCCCTCTATCGCCATCAAGCCGGCACCGGAGGAGTAGCGTGAAAAACTACTGATCAACTGGCTATCACTGTTAATTGCCTGGATAGCCCACCGGATGTGTTTAGCTCGTGCAATTGCTTCTATATCACCAAGGTTGTAACCCCCATTTTCTTTTCTTTCCTTCATCCATTCTCTAGATATTGCTTCCACTCTGCTCCCCCAAATAAAGGGAAAGATTTGTTTATCTATTTCTTTTAAGAAACTTTTATCGACGTCTAGCACGTCTGTGAGGTAGCTTATCTTTGGCAGTAAGTGAGTCTTTGTTATCTGAATCCTCGCGAAAAGGGAGCACTTTATCTTTTGATAGCCTTCTATGCTATCACTAATGGCTTTTATTTTTTTGGTCCAGTTAACTTTAGCGGGTCCTTGATTATTGAAAACTACGCCCAATATTTTTATATTATCTCTTACGGGCATCCCATAAAGGGTGTCGACATTTACGCGTGTTGAGCCGAGCATTAGGATATCACTTTTTTCTTTGTTTATTTTTGCTCCGCTTATCTTCTCGTACTTTCTACAGGCTTCAAGGACTCTTGATACGTGTTCCGCCTTATCTACGAAGACCGTGACATCGTCCGCAAAGGCGAACACAGGAACTGCATTTCCTGCTGCTGGTAAGTGCGTTTGAGGTGTTTCCTTCTTTGATGATGATGATTAGTGTTTTAATGATGATGATGATGATGATTAGGATTTCCATGGCGCATCGACAACTATGGCCATAATGCGCCAAATGCTGGTGAGTGCATAAAACTGAGTTAAAAATATACTGATGTAATTAAACAAAGACGATGTTTGTAAATAAAACAAGCTGTGGCAGTCTAAAATGGGCAGGGTAAAACCTCAAAGCTTATTGAGAATATTAATGTCTTCTAAAAAGTGCAACACTTTTTGGAAAGGCACAGCTGGTTCGTCACCGATTAACAGGGTCGGGTGGAAAGGCAGGCAATACTTATAAAATTGTTGAAAGTGTTTCTTGCGTTGCTCCTCAAAAAAAGGACATGTACAGAGAATGTGTAAAATGGTCAGCTGGACACCACACTGCACACATATAGGAGGGTCCTCACGTCGAAGTAAGAAGCCATGTGTCAAGTACGTGTGTCCAATTCTCAGTCGGGAGGCTAATGTATCTTGTAAACGGTTTGATGGACTTGACCCGGGACTTCTCACATAGGGTTTTATCACGTGCAACTTGTTATCCTTTTGTGTGGTCCAAAATTCCTGCCACTTGTGATTGATCGCCCTCCTCAGCAGGGGTCTCAAATCCTGATGAGGGAAGGCAGTAGGGGTGATCTCACCCGAGGCCGCGGCCTCTGCAGCAGCCCGGTCAGCTTTTTCATTCCCCTGTATGCCTACATGGCTGGGCACCCAACAAAGGGTCAGGCGATAACCCCTGTTGAGAACTGTGTTGGCAAGATATCGCGCTTGCTGGACCAGAGTGTTTTTTGTTCGTTGCAGTCCACATATAGCATACAGAGCGCTGAGCGAATCTGTGTAGACTACGGATGATTTAATTCCATTTTCAAGGATGAAGCGCAATGCAAGCATCAGGCCAATGATCTCAGCGCTGAAAATTGAAAATTTCTGTTGTAAGCGGCTAGCCCTTGTGATGTTCTCCGTTACCATAGCGCACGATACACCGGCTTCACTCTTTGATCCATCTGTATAGAAGGCAGTATGGTCGCCGAAGCTTTCCCTCAAAGTCTCAAACTCCTGCTTCAAAACTACAGTGTTTGTGTTTCTCTTGTTGTACCTTGTTAAGGAAACGTTTGACGGTATAACTAGCTGCCAAGGTGGTATTCTTTCATTACATTTCGAAAGTGAAGAATAATCGAGCGTAAAACTGTACAATTCAGCATTTTGCCGTGTTCGCAAGCTAAATGGGCGAATTACTCTTGGCTTGTTCAAGAACATTTGCTCAAAACGAGTCTCCGTAACACATGAGAGTGCAGCGTGCTCTGTGTAGCTAGAAATTTTTATTGCATAGAGGATTCCAAGGTAGGCCCGTCGTCTCTCGAGAGACCACTCATTGCATTGCACATAGAGACTTTGCACAGGCGATGTTCGGAATGCTCCCAGGATTAATCGCAAGGCGTGGTGGTGAACAGGATCTATGCATTTCAGAGCAGATTGTCGGGCTGACCCGTACACTATGCACCCATAGTCAAGTTTAGCCCTGACAACACAGTTGTAGATGCGGTGCAGCGTTTCACGGTCTGCACCCCAGGATCTGTGGGCGATAATCTTAAGAAGATTCAATGCCCTCACACATCTAGTTTTCAAGTCCTTGATGTGGGGAACAAATGTAAGCTTTTTGTCAAAGATGACACCAAGGAATTTGTGTTCGCTCTTCACAACAAGTTCTTGACGGTTCATTCTAAGCGAGGGATCGGGGAACATCCCTCTGACTCTCGAAAATGGGACACAGACAGTTTTTCCAGCTGAGAATTTGAAGCCGTTCTCATTTGCCCATTTTACGAGATTATTGATGGTGATTTGAAGTTGTCTTTCACATCTCGATATGCTAGCAGAAGAGCATGAAATTTGAACATCATCCACATATAGCGAGTATGTAACCGAAGGAGGAATGACATTTGCAATGGAATTCATTTTAAGAATAAACAGAGTAACACTGAGCACAGATCCCTGCGGGACGCCATTTTCTTGTACAAATGGGCGTGACAGTGTTGTGCCAAGTTTGACCTTGAAGGTGCGTCCCCGAAGGAAGTCAGTGATACATTGCAACAGTTTACCACGTATTCCAACAGAGTACAAATCCCGAAGGATACCATACCGCCAAGTGGTATCGTAAGCCTTCCGCAGATCGAAGAAAACTGACATGCAGTGCTGCCTTCTTACAAAGGCTTCTCTGATGGATGTTTCCAATCGAATAAGATGGTCAATAGTGGAACACCCCGCTCTGAACCCACACTGGTATTTGTCTAATAACCCATTTTGTTCGAGGTAGTGTACCAGACGATGGTTGACAATTCGCTCAAACGTTTTCCCTAAGCAACTTGTGAGGGCTACAGGTCTGTAATTGGATGGGTTTGAGGGACCTTTGCCTTGTTTCAGCAATGGGATAACTGTAGCCATCTTCCATGATGATGGCATCTGCCCCTTGTCCCAGATCTTATTGAAGAGTTTGAGCAGACCTTGTTTTGATCCTTCTGACAGGTGCATAAGCATGGAATATGTGATACGGTCTAATCCAGGAGCACTGATTTTTACTGAAGACAGTGCTCGCAGGAGTTCCACCATTGTAAGAGGCTGGTTATACGAATGTCTCTCCCCACCTTTGACTGGAAAAACGTGTCTTTCGGATTGTTGCTTCACGAGCAGAAAGTTCTTGCTGTACTGAGAACTACTTGATACATCATGAAAATGTTGACCAAGCAAGTCAGCCTGCTCACCCAAGTTACTACATGGAATACCATTGACCTCAAGCAGAGGAACTGAAAAGCCATTGTAGTCTCCTTTAATCTTTCGAAGCCTATCCCATACTATTTTGGATGGAGTTCTTTGTGTCAAAGAGGAAACAAAGCTACACCAGGACGATCGCTTCGCCTGCTTTCTGGTCCATTTGGCCGTTGCACGTGCCTTCTTAAATGAAAGAAGGTTTGCTGGTGTTGGGTATCGACGAAAGATGCCCCATGCACGGTTTTGTTCCTTGCGTGTTTCCTTGCATTCATGAGTCCACCAAGGCTTGGGGTGTTTGGGAAGACATCCAGATGTTTGTGGAATGGCTCGCTCAGCAGCGCCTATAATTATTTGGGTGACAAGATTATTTGATTCCTCGATCGACATTATCTCAAAAGACAAGGGCGCCAAATTGGCTTCTTCTCTGAACACATTCCAGTCTGCCTCCGACAGTTTCCACCGTGGTGGTCGTGTCATGAGACTGTTTGTAGGGCCTCGGAAATGTAAGACTACAGGGAAGTGATCACTCCCCCGAGGATTCTGTTCGACTGTCCAGTCAAGAAACTGGAAAATGGATGGGCTGCATAGTGAAATGTCTATGCAAGAAAAAGTTTGTGTTGAAGCGTTCACATAAGTAGGTAGCCCAGTATTCAGAAGACAGAGTGACCCCGAAAGGAGGACCCTCTCCAACATTTTCCCCCGTGCATCTAGTTTTGAACTTCCCCACAAAGGATTGTGGGCATTCAAGTCGCCTAAAATCATAAACGGCTGGGGAAGTTGATTGCATAAGTCTTCGAAATCTCTTTGCTCTATTACCACTGATAAGGGGCAGGTACAGTGAACATACCGTGAGAGTCCTGTCGAGGCACACTTCGACTGCTACTGCCTCCAAGTCTGTAACGAGTGGAAAGTGTTTTGCAGGTATGCACTGTGGAAGGACTACAGCCACACCACCGGATGCACGTGCGCTGTCTGTCCGGTCCTTCCTGAAAATATTATGTCTGCGGAAAGGATTTAAGTGTTTTTCGTGTAGGTATGTTTCTTGTAGGCAGAAACAGACAGCTCTGTACTTTTCAAAAAGATCGTGTACATCATCAATGTTACTGTAGAGGCCTCGACAGTTCCACTGAAGGAATACCTGTCCCATAATTAGAATGGAAATTGGAAAGAGCAGAGGGACTCTGTACATTGTGTGTTAAGGGGGTGTGACCCTTGGCGGGGGCGGCCTCTGTTTATCCTTTGACTTGCCTCTACCTCGACCTCCATGTTTTTCTCTTTGCTCCTTCCCTTGGGAAGGGGCTCTCTGGTCCAGTGTACTTGGAAGACTTGACGATGATTTCTGCGACATGCAGTCATCATCGTCAAGCTCCATTGCGTGTGTGGCAGTCTGGGATGAGCTCCCAGTGAGCCCATCCCAGACTGAAAACGTGCCATCAACCTCCGTAGAGATTGTGGCGGGAGCCGGCGGAGGCGAACTCTCCGCAGACATTTCTTGTGTATGGGGAGTGTGGAGTGGAGGCCCACAAGTTTGGGTCTCCACGGATACTCTGAGTGGTGCCACTCCCCTACGCACCACCTCAGAAAACGTTCCTTTCTTTTGAAAGTCCAGCTGTGCTTTTGCTGCCTTGTACGTCAGTTTTTGTTCGGTCCTGATTCTAAGTATATCTTTTTCGTCTTTCCAGCGTGGGCATGACCTCGAATATGCCGGATGGCTGCCTTGACAATTGACACAGTGAAATTCTTTGCTACATGACTCCGGCGTGTGGTCATTACCGGCACACTTTGGGCAAGCTTGTTGTCCGCGACACATCTGGGAGCTGTGGCCGAAACGTTGACATTTAAAGCATCGTCTGGGGTTTGGAATGAATGGTCGTACACGACAGTTAATGTAGCCAGCTTTGATCTCTGACGGGAGTGTGTGTAGCTGAAAAGAGAGTATTACGTGCTTTGTTTGGACTTCCTTACCATCCCTTCTCATTACAATGCGCTTTGCACATACAACCCCTTGATCCTTCAATCCTTCCTCAATCTCTGCTTCCGAACAAGAAAGGAGTTCATCCTCGGATATCACACCTTTCACTATGTTTAAGGTGCGGTGTGTTGTGACCGTAACTTTGATGTCACCAACCTGTTTCACTCCTTGGAGTGCGGTACTCTGTTGTTTTGTGTGGACTTCAACCTGAAGATCCCCAGTGTTTAGCTTTTTAGCATTGTAAGACTTGCCTAGAAGTTTCTCTAGTTCCTTTGCTACTAGAAATGGTGATACTTTCGCAAGAGGTTTGGATTCATTGTCCGATTTTATCACAAGTACTTTGGGGAACCAGGGTTCCGGTTTTAAACTTACGACATCAAGTCTAACTCTATCGGTGCGACCCCTTTTCAAGGGTCGATCTTGATTTTTTGTGCTGGCTGAATCCATAAAGATATGTATGTAATTCAGTGCAGTGGGGTGCCGCCCACCACCGAGCCCAACCAGGGGAACGTACGGTCTGCACGTTAACACTTCCCCTGCACTATACCCTAGTGCAGCTTCTGGAGAGTGAAAGACTGCCCAAGGTTGACCCTTGCCGCCAAAGAAGGTGAAAAGAAGAAAAGAGAGAAGGAAGGAGACCAAGGAAGAGAAAGTAATGAAAAGGAAGATGGCGACTAGCTGAATAATCCTGGCCGGGCCTTCCAGGACCACCCGACTATGGGAAGCAGGGGCCAAAGCGGTGTATTGCTTTCCCGGAGGGGCCCCGAAGGGTCCAAAACAACCTCCGGGTCCACTCAACCGCCAGGATCCCCTTTTCCCCAGACACGGGAAAGCCACCCACAGCTATACGTGGGGGTCTCCCTCCTGCGGCGACCCAACCGTTGGTGCAGGAGGGGGCTACTGCGGCTGCTGCCGGGCGATGGGGGCGCCAAATTCCCGACGCCGGGAGTGTTTTAATGGCGCAGCAGCAACGGAGGCTATAATGCGCCAAAACATTGTTAAAAATGTCACTAGTTAAAAATGGAATGATAAGGTTAAAACCAGTACATGATACAAATTAGCTCAAGTACTGTGTTTTCAGAAAAATATCGTTAAAATTACAAGGCGTTTAAAAACCCAGTGTCTCTAATAAAATTATGGACTCTACTAAACGGTAAAAGAGCGTCATCACCCAGCAGTAGGGCTGGGTGGAGCGGTAGGTGATTCCTATAAAACTCCTGGAAGTGACGATGGCGAAGAGATTCATACGACGCACAAGAAATAAGGATGTGCAGAACACAAAGGGGTTCCCCACAGTGCGTGCACTCGGGTGGCTCCTCTCTGTGAAGAAGGAAACTATGGGTGAGATGAGTGTGGCCAAGTCTTAGCCGTGTCCGGGTTACTGCATGTGCTCTCTTTTCCAAGCTCTGTACAGGGTGTCCTATGTTATTTTTAACCAGGTGGAGTTTATTGCGTATCTGTGTGTCCCAATATTCCTGCCATCTTTTGTTTATCGTCCTCTTGAGATGGGGCTTCAAGTCCTGAAAAGGTACATCAAACGGCGTCACATCAGCAGAGAGCGCAGCAGCGGCAGCTTTGTCGGCAAGCTCGTTGCCTGCTATCCCTCTGTGGCTAGGCACCCAGCAGATGATAAGAGAAAGACCTCTGTTCACTACTCTGCTGGCTATATACTGTGCTCGCTGCACGAGGTGGTTCTTCTGTGGTTTAATGTTACATACCGATTGCAAAGCACTAAAAGAATCTGTGTATATGACAGATGATTCAATGTTATTTTCTAAAATGAAGTTCAGTGCTAAAATGATGGCATAAACCTCTGCAGTGAAGATAGACGTGATGCGCTTTAAGCAGTGCGACCTTGTACATGAACCTGATACCATGGCACAAGAAACACCTGTGCTTGTTTTGGACCCATCTGTATATATTTCAGTGTGGTTCCGAAAACCACTCTTCAGGTGCTCAAATTCCTGTTGTAGCACTAACGAAGGTGTTACATGTTTCTTATAATTTGTAAGGTAGCAGTTATATTTCAGGGGTGGTTGCCATGGATGTACCCTCGGACTGCATTCGGCGATCATGTAACTGTAAGCAGTGAAGCCATACAGTTGAATATCATTTGAAATTCGCATGCTAAAGGGTGGGGTAATTGTTGGCTTGTTTAGGAAGAGTTGCTTAAAACGTGTGGTCTTAACGCAAGATAAAGAAAGGTGTTGAGGGTAGCCTCTTATCCTCAGTGCATACAAAATCCCAAGATAGAAGCGACGTTTCGCTAAGGACCACTCATTTGCTTCCACATACAGACTTTCAACAGGTGTCGTACGGAATGCCCCCAGTACAAGTCGCAGTCCCTGGTGGTGGATAGGATTCAAAGCCTTCAGCACAGATTGGCGTGCAGACCCGTATACAATGCATCCATAATCTAGTCGTGATCGGACACTACATGTGTACACGCGATATAGTGTTTCGCGATCTGCACCCCACGATCTGTGTGACAGGACTTTAAGAATATTTGAAGATTTCAAGCATTTCCCTTTCAGGTTCTTTATGTGAGCTGCAAACGTGAGCTTTGCATCAAAAATGACACCAAGGAATGTGTGTTCCGATCGTACTGCCAGTTCATGTCCATTTACGCTTAGCTTGGGATCTGGGAATACACCTCTTGCTCTAGAAAAAGGCACACAGACTGTCTTTTCAGCTGAAAACTTAAACCCGTTCTGCGATGACCATTTGACAAGCTTATTAATTGTGAGCTGGATTTGTCTCTCACACATGGCCAAGTTCGTAGATGAATATGCTATCTGGAGATCATCTACGTACAAAGAGTACATAATTGAGGGTGGAATTACATTGGCGATAGAGTTCATTTTGATAATGAAAAGTGTAACACTGAGCACTGACCCTTGTGGGACACCATTTTCCTGTATGAACAGACGAGAGAGTGATGTACCCAGCTGTACCCTGAAAGTCCTTCCCTGGAGGAAATTAGAAATGCAGCGGAACAGACGCCCACGTATTCCAAAATCGTGCAGGTCCCGGAGGATGCCGTATCGCCATGCTGTGTCGTAAGCCTTTTCAAGGTAAAAAAACACGGATAGGCAGTGCTGTCTCCTAACAAAGGCTTCACGGATGGTGGTCTCTAGTCGAATGAGGTGATCTACAGTGGAACGTCCCACACGGAAGCCACACTGGTATGGAGTGAGGCATTTATTCTCCTCCAGGTAGTGAATAAGACGGTTATTCACCATACGCTCAAAAGTTTTACCAAGACAACTTGTGAGCGCGATAGGTCTGTAACTAGTGGGTATGGAGGCATCTTTCCCTGGTTTGAGGAAAGGGAGGACTGTAGCTATTTTCCAACGAGAAGGGAGCTGTCCTTCTCTCCATACGAGATTGAAGAAATCAAGCAGGCATTTGAGTGATTCAGATGAAAGATGCCTTAGCATAGAGTATGTTATCCTATCTGGCCCCGGGGCCGTGTCCTTGGATGATGGCAATGCTCTCAACAACTCCGTTATGTGAAAAGGCATGTTGTATGCATAATTCTCACCATGGCCACTCGGTATATTCTTCTTTTCGGCAGATGCCTTGACTCTAAGGAAATCTTTACTGTAATGAGCGGAGCTAGAAATGTTTTGGAAGTGTTCGCCCAGTACATTTGCTTGTTCTTCAAGGGTCTCACATGGTGCTCCATTAACCTGCAATAGTGGAATACATAGGCTGGAATATTCACCCTAATATTTCGGAGCCTTTCCCAGATTTTCTTCGAGGGGGTATTATAGTTGAGTGATGAAACAAAGTTTCTCCAAGATTCCTGTTTAGCTTTTTTCCGTGTCCACCTAGCCTTGGCACGGGCTCTCTTAAAAGCAAGGAGGTTTTGTGAAGTTGGGTATCTGCGGAAGATTCCCCAAAAGCGGTTTTGTTCCTTCCTTGTCCTTTCACAATCGTCTGTCCACCAAGGCTTGGGGCGCTTAGGAACACGTGTAGACGTTTGCGGAATAGCCTGGCTGGCAGCCTCTATAATTGTGGCAGTAAGTGTTTCGTTGGCTTCTTCAATACTTAACCCACGAAAGGAAGACTCAGACAGTACTGCTTTCTTTTCAAAGGAGTTCCAGTCCGCCAAACGCAGTTTCCAGCGGGGTGAGCGCGCAGTTAATGTATCTGCCTGACCACTTAGTTGCAAGATAATGGGGAAGTGGTCACTTCCCCTTGGGTTCTGCTGGACTGCCCAGTCAAAACAATCAAAGAGGGAGGGACTGCATAGTGAAATGTCCAGACAAGAGAAGCTTTGTGTTGCAGAGTTGATGTATGTAGGCTGTCCTGAATTGAGCAGGCAAACAGGCCTTGACATCAAAACCCTCTCTAGCATTTTCCCTCGACCATCCAGTCTTGTGCTACCCCACAAATGATTGTGAGCGTTTAGGTCACCAAGTATCATGAATGGCGGAGGAAGCTGGTCACAAAGATGCTCAAAGTCCTTTTGTTCGATTGAAATTGAAGGTGGAAGGTACAGTGAGCATAATGTAATGACTCTGTCGAGGCATATTTGTACAGCGACGGCTTCCAGGTCTGTGACAAGAGGAAAGCGGGTTGCAGGTATGGACTGTGGGACAATGACAGCGACACCTCCAGATGCGCGGGTGCTGTCTGTGCGGTCTTTTCTAAACAAATTGTGTCGGCGGAAGGGATTTATACTGTTCTCATGTAGATATGTCTCCTGTAAGCAACAGCCAACTGCCTTTTGTTCCTCTAAGAGGTCATTAATGTCATCAAGGTTGGAAAAGAGACCTCGACAATTCCATTGTACAATATTACCTAGACCCATGAGAAGGAAGACAGAGAGGAGAAGGAGCAATATCTTAATCGTGCCTTGGATGCAAGTACATATCCCTATCAACTGTGTGTGTTTCCTTCTTTATTAATTGTATAAAAGGTTCCATGCTTATAATGAATAAGGCTGCCGACAAAGGACAACCTTGTCTAACGCCTCTTTCAATGCGGAAGTGCCTGGTGTTTGCACCGTTCACTGTTACTTTACCAACACAGTATTTATATAACGTAGCGATCATTTTTATTAAATCTTCGTTTAACTGGGCTTTCTTTAAGCAGTAAAAGAGATAGTTATGGTCTACCCTACCGAATGCTTTTTCAGAGTCAATTGTTATTAACGCGCCCGTGTTATTTGTTACGTTGATCCAATGCATTATATCCAGGATAGCGATAATGTTTAATTGTGCAGATCTATCTTGGATATTGGCGGCCTGGGTATCGCTAACGATGTCGACTAGAGAGTCTTGTATACGATTTGCTAGTGCTTTTGTAATTATCTTATAGTCGATATTCAACAGTGAAATAGGTCTCCAGGCTTTAATATCGTGTTTCCTATTCTTATCTTTACAAATCAACGTGATCCTGCTTTTTTTAAAGGAAAGGGGCAACTCCCCGCTTTGGAACGCTTGATTTATCATATCTGTAAACCGTTGTGAAATTTGACTCCAGTATCGTCTGTAGAACTGGGGTATAAGGCCGTCTTCCCGTGGTGTCTTTTTCCCATTAAGCTGATCTAGGGCAGCCTTTAGTTCGTCAGGTGTAAAGGGGTCGCCATTGGTGTTCCGCGTATTACCCGCCAACTTAACATCTCCCTCAGTTATAACCACTTCATCCTTTTTATATAGAGCCTCGTAGAAATCCGCTACGTAGGCGCGGATGTCCCTTTGGCCATCAATTTCCGCATCCGTCTTATCATCTCTTAACGATAGTATTTCTTCTCGGCATTCGCCCAGCGACTTGTTTACCAGGAACTTAGTGGCCCAGTTTTCCATTTCCCACTGTTCTGCTTTCAGCCTCGTTCTAACGTTATCCCAGCTCTTTTTCATCAGTTGTTTATGCTTTTCTTTCAAGTTAGCTATCGCTTCGTCTCTCCCGGGACCTGTTGTTCCTTCTTTACTCAGAAGGTAGATAGCATCAGCTACAGTGCGTAGTTCTGTTCGCCTATCCCTAGCTATCTTTCTTCCCCACTCTTTATATATGTTTGCTGCCTTATATTTAATATTGTCCCATTCTTCGGGTGAGATTGAGTTTTTTAAGTTTTCAGCTAGCAGACCTTTTATTTTCTCATCTATTCTTTCATCTTTTAGGAGTAGAGGATTTAACTTCCATGTCCCCTTGCCTCTCTTTATTTTTCCATTTTCAAGTATACAGGAGACTAGTGCGTGATCTGACAGAGGTAAAAAATCTACACGCGCGTTCTTAATCTGATTTTCAATATTTTCTGTCACATAAATTCTATCCAGCCTTGCCTGGTAATTTCTATTTCTCCACGTCATTTTGGGTTTACCTGGCTTGAGTGAGGTCCAACAATCTACTAAGTTACAGCCCTTTTTAAAGTTTATTAATGTTTTGGCACCATAGGTATTATCTCTATCTCTTGCTGGGAGCCTGTCAGCTATTTCATTCTCCACACAATTAAAATCGCCCATTATGACCAGCTTTCTTGTATTATTAACGTAATCATCTAAGTTATCGAAGAAAGGCACCTGATCATTACTTCTTACTGGTGCATACACGTTAACTATTTTCAAGCCTGTTTTTAAATTTATTCCCACCAATCTACCCTCGTAGTCTCTTTCCATACCTAGGTACAATTGCTTAACGTTTCCAAAGACTATTATTGCTACTCCACCGCATCTGTTGCTTGAAAAACTCCAGTAGCTTTTAACATTGAAAATAGAATCAAAGTCCCTTATATATTTTCTAGCATTGATATAGGTTTCTTGAATGACTAAGATATCGAGTCGCTTTTCTTTAGCGATTTCTATCACCTCGTTTTGCTTTTGTCTACTTCTGAAACCCCTCTCGTTCCACGTGCCTAAAAATAAGCTACTAGAGAGCATGAGGGTAATAAATAATGAGAGCTTTTGCAGCATTTTTGTGCTTGTCGTTCTTTGCATTTTAAAAGGGAAGTTATCTAAATGTGCTCTCTGGGTGATTCGCATTGGAAGTCGTTGCTATCATCCTCTGGTATTATTGTGTCGGCTGACGTGTCCCACGAGAGGCTATCAACGCTATCGCTGTAATCATCTGTGCCAAGTGCGGAAGTCTGGGCTCCCACAATATCCTTTAAGGTTACTTGTTCTTCGCTCTTATCTACGATTTCCTGGGTTATTGGTTTAGATATGTTTTTCCTTTTCGCGAGCTGTTTTTCAGACGGCGACCTGCTACTATCTTCTGAATCGCTGCTACTATCGGAAGAGAGATTTGGTTCTTTACGGTTGCTTTCGAAAAAGGCGATTGTATCTTCAACTGAAAGATTTGTGGTTTCGGCAGGTGGCTTACGCGGTTTTCGGTGTTTACGTGTTTTTCTTTTCCTTTTTGGTTCATGTTCGGGGATCGACCTAATCTCGTCGAACACCACCGGTTCACTATCATCACCTGCTGTCCCTTTTATTGGTTCTACTTTTCTTTCTAATAATCCGGTCAGCCAGGCTGCCGCCGCGCTCATGTCGGGTTCATTTTCGGTACCGTTTATTTTTGGTTCGAAAGTAAAACACGCTTTCTGAGGCTCTACCGCTTCTTTCACCGAAGTTTTTTCTTTTCTCGGGTCGCACGGGGCATTTTTACCCGTCTTAACTTCGTGCGGGATTTTTATCGATCTTGCCCTGGTAGTACTTATCAGGGTGTTATCTTCGCGCGTACTCGCTTCGCTAGGTTCCTCGCTGCTTAACTGTGACTCGACGGTTCCACTTGTTTCTGACGTATTGCTTTTATTGTCGCCACCGCATTGTTCCACTATTTCGGTTGTGCCAAGGGCGACCCGATTCTCGTCATTCGCCACCCCCTGTGCACCGTCTTCAGGTGGTTCTTCCAATGCCAGATCGGATATGTCGGGGATGACGTCCAGCGCGGGCACTAGCCCTCGGGAGAAGCCCAGAGCCGCGGCAAACGTCCTCCTCCGACATTCCGATACTGGGTGGTCTCCCCCGCAGCGCGGACATGGGTCAGTGCACAAGGCATGACCAAAGGTGCCACAACGTTCGCATCTCAATGTATTACAATTACTATTAAGATGGCCCTCTCGTCCGCACCTGCGGCACACCCGGACAACTCCCTGATATTCGCACTGAACTACGAATGACCTACTACCTGCATTCACTCTCAGGTAGTTGGGAACGGGTTTTTCCATCTCTAGAAAAACTTGAAACACTCCGCTACCCCACTGGTGGTGCTTCTTGAACTTAGTCTCTTCCATTTTTACTATTTTTCCGTACTTTTCAAAGGTTCTTTCTAAGTAGTTAGTATGTTCATCAACAGGATAGTAGAAAACTGATATCTTTGTTGTTCGGTAACCAAGGTAATTTAGTTTATAGTCAACTCCCTTAATCGTTAGCGCGGGGTCATTTGCAAGTTCTTGTGCAATTTTTTCGGACCTCGCTTTTATCTCGTATCGGCCGTAGCCAAAGTGCGTGACCCGAGTTAAGTCGTCAGGGTTCCTTTTCTGAACCAGCGCTGTAGCGAGGTCTTCGAAAGCTACGCCTCGTGGTAGGTTAATTGTTAACACTAACGGCCGCACCGCTCTGATTTGGTTCATAGTTCAGTGCAGAATACTTATTAGATAAAGGAAAAAAAACGCTTACCAGTTATTCTTTCGCTGAGGCGAAGGTTAATCCGTTAATGGCACTTTCTTCACACACAACACAACACCAAACCGAGTCCTTTCTCGGAAAAGCACGAGTGGGCGGCTGTCGCGCTTAGCACGAACAGCCGCCAACAATTATCAAAAGGGAGATAAAAATTCACATCGCTGGCGTGCGCTCGGAAAGTTGAAGAAGGAAACCAACAGATAAGCTGCGCTTGAACCTTACGCTGCTCTTTGCTTATTGCAGGTTACCCCACAACAATCCGAGGCAGGAGAGGTGACACAAACACACACAGACACGCAGAAGAAGAGACACACGTGAAGAAGAAGAAGAAGAAGGGAAAGCAAAAGTATGCTAACCATCAATAGCAATCAACAAAAAGAATTAGTTACACAAGAAATCATCCCACCAGATCAGGAGCGCAGAACGATGCGACTGCTCCATCCGACAGCCAGGCAGAGAACTGACTCGTAAGTCCCGCAGCTGCACCCCCTAGCGGTTACTTCCTCAACTAATCTCATTACAAAATTATTAAGAATCACGCCTGCGCTGCTCTGATTCCCAAGGCAGAAGATAGAAAATGGCGGGGATGCCCGGACAACAACAACCAGTGCCCGACGTGCACGAGCATAAAAATCGCAAACAAAGTAGGGACAAAGTTGGCGAAAGCATTAGCTACACAACAAATCAGCTCATCACAACAGAAGCGCAGACCGATGCGACTGCTCCATTCGACAGCCAGGCAGAAACTGAGCGAGCGCGGGGACTGCGGAGCGACCTAGCACACGTCTGCTCTCCGCGACAGTCAGCGAGCAAGTGACTGTGGCGCCGCGCCGCGGCTGCTACGCATGCGCGCGCTCTTAGCGCCCCGCCCTGAAGAGCATTCCTGCGCCCTCTTCTTGCGTTGCTCATTGGTCGTGACGTCATCCCATTGTCCCAAGGCTACACCGTTTTTTTTCCTACGGTCGACACAACTGGACAAGGTCAATCTGCAATGAAGCCATGGCATGACGTCATTATGCACCTGCGTGGCTCAAGGGCGTGTACGCTCTAGACAGGGTACCTATTATTTATTGAATCACTATCCCAAGATTATTTCCTTTATTCTTCCATAACGATTCCATAGGAAACTATTGCAGAAGAGCACCATGCATGAAAGCTGATCGTAGGAATTCCAAAGTCTTACTAAATGAGACTTGCAAAAGAACAAAATATCCTAACACGTAACTCCATCAATGGCTAATAAGATGACTAGGCACTCAACAAATCAACACAGAGTACGGGTAACAAAGAGCGCAGAACGATGCGTCTACTCCACCCGACAGCCAGGCACGGAACTGAATCGTAATGCTTTTTCTCCTCTATAAAGTCGTGCATCTGTCCCTCCTGCGGTTGATTTCTGAACAAATTTAATCGCAAAATTATTAAGAATTGTTCTAGCACTATTCCCATTCAGGGCAGCACTATCGACATCGTCAAGAGATGAATGTTCCTTGTAAAAAAAATACAAAGCGTCAACAAAGGAAAGCATGCATGTCGGGGCATGTCAGGACACGTCAGGACAAATCGCACGACTCCTGGGCAACAGAGGAACGCAAACACAGAGACACTGGAACTGAGTGAAAAAGACACTCACGATCATTTGTTACGTTCACCGCATTCTCTCATTGTATATCCGTCCGTCACAAAGTCCACCACAATCGTCACACACCATTCACCAGTGACGAACCACACATCCGCACCCCATCAGAGGCAGACGGAACCCCACCGAAGCTACGCTCTTCCACTAACGGCCAACGCAATTGCTAGGAACAGAATTAATGAGTCCACATCCGTCAGTGCCCAAGAAAGAAGTGAATCCTTGCGCCCCCTGCAGGACGTGCTCATTGGTCGTGACGTCATCCTATTGTCCTACGGCTACACTGTTTTTTTTCACTAATGCTCCTCTGAACAAGGTCCACCTGAAACAATAGTGTGGCGGTATTACGTCATCATGCAGCGGCGTGGCTCAAGGGCGCGTACGCTCTAGACAGGGGACCTGTTATTTATTGAATCACTATCCCAAGATTATTTCCTTTATTCTACTATAATGATTGCATAGGGAACTATTGCCGAAAAACACCATACATGAGAGGTGATTGTAGGAATTAAGCATTTCATTCCCAAAGTCTTACTAAATTAGACTTGCAAAAGAACAAAATATCCTAACACCTTCAATGCCTACATACAACGAGCTAATCGAGACATGTCCATCCCTTCCGAGAGCCAAGCAGATAACTGAATAACGTCGCTTTGTTCCTCTACTGTATTAAGCCATGCACCTGTCCCCCATGCGGTTACTCTCTGAACTGAATGAATCGCAAAATTATTAGGAACAGCACTATTCCCATTCAAGGCAGCACTATCGTCAAGAATGTTCCTTGTCAAAAAGAAAAAAAAAAAACTACGTGTAGAAGGAAAACATGACAGAACAGGCCAGGGCATGTCAGCGCATGTTTGTTAGACAACAAAGGGGAAAAAGCGAAAAGAAACACTTGAACAAAGAAGAAAACCAGTATCAAACTATTTCTAAGCACACGCACTCCTCTTATTCAAAAACAGTGCTCATCATAAATCCGTCCAGGACAATACACACCATTTTTCTATTGCTACACTTTTTTCCAGTAACGGTCAATGCATTGCTACAGACTGCGTGACGTCATCACATCCTGTCTGAAGAAGACAATGGTAACGACAAAGACTCCTATTATTTATTTCCGTGCGCCATAAAAACCTGAATCATCATCATCCTATTATTTATTGAATCGCAAGATTATTTCCTTTGTCCGATTCTTAATGACGTTAACTCTTACAATAAAATGCAACAAAAAAAAGCACCGTGCATATTAGGGGTTTTCACCCCAAAGGCTCATCATGGCCATTAGAATCACAACACCAGTAAACTACCACTGCTCTTTTAAAATAATAAGTCAGACCACCCAACATCTTCACCAGGCTTGTGTAATACAGGACCATTTCTATGCTCGTATACTCATTGTCTGAGGCTACACCAGCAAGCAAAAAGGCGCGAAAGCCGGGGGGATTAATGAAGCGCTCAACTTTTTTCTCTCTTCACATTTCAGCCTTGTCATGCAGTGAAGCAGACCCGCCTCCAAAATAATTAATTTACACTGAGGGTGCCGTGATTCAGGAATTCCTATCCTGCGCTCAGATGCAAGCCTTTCTGCACGGATACCTATAACAGCTTACTTCTTCAACATACCGAGCTCCTAACAACATCTAACAAACAAGCAGAGAAACCCACTTCTCAGCTTTACCATGCGACTTTCTTCTGCACAAAAGCAGTTATTTGAGGAAAAAGCAGAAAAAATTGCGCGCACTTGTGCTTGACTTAAAAAAAACTGAAGCATATGCTACTAAACTAAGAAAAAGACACTCATGTCTGGTATCAGGTAATGCTACATACACAGCCGCATTGTCCCTTCGTAAAGAAAGCACAGGACAAAAGCACACAAATTCCTTTAAGCGAGCAGGGAAAAGGGTTAAGACGGAGCGCTCAGGAATAATAGCAGAGACGCCGGACATCGCCACGCAGCTAACACAAGATAATAACAACAACAAGATAATAGCGGCGGGTAAAATTGCAACACTGCTAAACAAGCCCCAACATGCCATGATGACGTCGCAAACCAGGAAAAAAAGCACGCACACACAGACAGCAGCTTAGGAAGGCACAAGGAGACGTGCTCTATAGGAATTTCTCCTCCACACTCAGATACCAGCATTTCTGCACAAATACTTATAACTGCATACAGCTTACTAAATCAACATATCGAGCAAAGTCAATACTGACACTCAACAACGTATAACAAAAAACAAACAAATTCTATTCTCATGAACTCTCCTTTGCCGAGCGGCTTTCTCCTGCTCTACCTGGATGTTGACTTTTTCCCCTCATCTACATTCTGAGTAAAAGCAGTAAAAGAAGAAAAGACCCCCTCGAAAAATTACACGCATTTGTGTGACAGGACAGGGATACACAAATTTCCTAAAGTGAGCAGGGAAAAGGCTTAAGTCGTACCGCTCAGTAATAATCGGAGAATCACCGCTTATCGCTACGCGGCTAGCACAACATGACAGCAACAATATATTAGCGAAGGGTAAAAATTGTAGCAAGAAAGACACTACTGAACAAGTTCAGAGATGCGACGTCGAATGCGAAAACACTGGTGCTCGGGGAAAAGGGCTAAGACTGCGGCGGATCATCATAGAGCATACACAAGTTCATTTTTCTATTTCGCGTAAACAAAACGCGGTCTGCTTGGAAAACGACGTACAAATTTTCTTAAGAAGCAGAGAAATATAGGAATTTCTACTCCGTGCTCCGTGCATGTGGTTGTGAAAATAGACTTTGTGTTTGTGAGTGTGAAAATGTGAGTGTGCGTGTCTGTGTGTGTATGTGCGCGCGCACGCGCGGTTTTCTGAACCAGGGACCCCACTTGACAAGTAAGTGCTACCTGTATGCCTTTTCGTGTGACACGAGTGATACATTTATATACTATTCCGTGAAATAGTGGTTTAAAAAAATAAGGGTAGTCGCGTTTGCATTGCTATCTGTAGGATAGGACCAGCGTTTTTAATGGAATTTCCTCGCGAGCCTGGTGAAGTATTTGTTTTGGACAGGGTATTTTATGTGTGCCCGACGCCGGTCCCGCTGTTGTTTGTTTGTTAGTATGTATCTGTCACGTTCGTAGCGCTGTTCAAGCTTTGTTTTCTTTGCGAAAATTCAGACTTTATGGTATTAAGCAGTCCGAGTAGAATTGACTTTTCCTGCTCGCTTAAGATAAATTGAGTGTCCTTTTTCTGTGCTTTCTTCACGCAGGGACAATGCAATTGGGTATTTAGCATTATGCAATAATTATCTGATAGCAGAAATGGGTGTCTTTGTCACAGTTTATTTGCGTGTGCCTCGTGTTTTTTTTTTTTTTGTCTCTTATCGCTATGCGAGCAAAAGTGCTTGATTTTTTCGCTGCACTATTTTATTTTCTCTACTTTTACGTAGAAGAAAGCCCCCTGGTAAAAGCTGAAGAGTGTTCTATCAGTGGAAGCGGGGTTGTTTGTTTGTTTAATTTTGTTGGGTGTTCGACATATTGACGAAGTAAGCAGTGCTTAATCTTGCAGGTTTTTGAGCAGAAATGCTGGTATCTGAGCACGGAGTAGAAATTCCTATATTTCTCTGCTCCCTAAGAAAATTTGTACGTCGTTTTTCAAGCAGACCGCATTTAGTTTACGCGAAATACAAAAATGAACTTGTGTATCCTCTATGATCATCCGCCGCAGGCTTAGCCCTTTTCCCCGATCATCAGTGTTTTCGCATTCGATGTCGCATGTCTGGACTTGTTCAGTAGTGTCTTTCTTGCTGCATTTTTTACCCTTCGCTAATATATTGTTGCTGTCATGTTGTGCTAGCCGCGTAGCGATAAGCGGTGATTCTCCGATTATTCCTGAGCGGTACGACTTAAGCCTTTTCCCTGCTCACCTAAGGAAATTTGTGTATCCCTGTCCTGTGACACAAATGCGTGTAATTTTTCGCGGGTCTTTCCTTCTTTTACTGCTTTTACTCAGAATGTAGATGAGGGGAAAAGTCAGCATCCAGGTAGAGCAGGAGAAAGCCGCTTGGCAAAGGAGAGTTCATGAAAATGGAATTTGTTTGTTTTTGTTATATATTGTTGAGTGTCAGTATTCACTTTGCTCGATATGTTGATGGAGTAAGTTGTATGCAGTTATAAGTATTTGTGCAGAAATGCTGGTATCTGAGTGTGGAGGAGAAATTCCTATAAAGCACGTCTCCTTGTGGATTCCTGAGCTGCTGTCTGTGTGTGCGTGCTTTTTTTCCTGGTTTGCGACGTCATCATTGCTTGTTGGGGCTTGTTTATCAGTGTTGCAATTTTACCCGCCGCTATTCTCTTGTTGTAGTTGTCTTCTTTTGTTAGCCGCGTGGCGATGTCTGGTGTCTCTGCTATTATTCCTGAGCGCTCCGTCTTAAGCCTTTTCCCTGCTCGCTTAAAGGAATTTGTGTGCCCTTGTCCTGTGCTTTCTTTACGAAGGGACAATGCGGCTGTTTATGTAGCATTATCTGATACCAGACATGAGTGTCTTTTTCTTAGTTTATTAGCATATGCTTCAGTTTTTTTTAAGTCAATCACAAGTGCGCGCAATTTTTGCTGCTCTTTCCTCAAATCACCGCCTTTGTGCTGAAGAAAGTCGCATGGTAAAGCTGAAAAGTGGGTTTCTCTGCTTGTTTGTTAGATGTTGTTAGGAGCTCGGTATGTTCAAGAAGTAAGCTGTTATAGGTATCCGTGCAGAAATGCTTGCATCTGCTCTGGGAATGCCATCATGTTCCCGTAAAGGCGTTCTGTCTTGTGCTTTGTCGTTCGCGAATGGAACTTTGCCCCCGGCTTTCGCGTCTTTTTGCTCGCTGGTGTAGCCTCAGACAATGAGTATACGAGCATAGAAAGGGTCATGTATTACATCAGCCTGGTGAAGATGTTGGGTGGTCTCACTTCTTATTTTAAAAGAGCAGTGGTAGTTTACTGGTATTGTGATTCTAATGACCATGATGAGCCTTTGGGGTGAAAATCTCTAATATGCACGGTGCTTTTTTTTTTGTAAAATTTTATTGTAAAAGTGAACGTCATTAAGAATCGGACAAAGGAAATAACCTTGCGATTCAATAAATAATAGGATGATGATAATTCAGGTTTTTATGGCCCACGGAAATAAATAATAGGAGTCTTTGTCTTTGCCATTGTCTTCTTCAGACAGGATGTGATGACGCCACGCAGTCTATAGCAATGCATTGACCTTTACTGGAAAAAAGTGTAGCAATAGAAAAATGGTGTGTATTGTCCTGGTCGGATTTATGATGAGCACTGTTTTTGAATAAGAGGAATGCGTGTGCTTAGAAATAGTTTGATGTTGGTTTTCTGCTTTATCCAAGTGTTTCTCTTTGCCTCTTCCCCCTTGTTGTCTGACAAACATGCGCTGACATGCCATGACCCCCCCCCCCCTGTTCTGTCATGTTTTCCATCTACATGTTTTTTTTTTTTTTTTGACACGGAACATTCTTGACGATGTCGATAGTGCTGCCTTGAATGGGAGTAGTGCTATTGTTAATAATTTTGCGATTCATTGAGTTCAGAGAGTAACCACAAGGGGGACAGGTGCATGGCTTTATCCAGTCGAGGAACAAAGCGACATTATTCAGTTAGCTGCCTGGCTCTCGGAAGGGATGGCCATGTCTCGATTAGCTCGTTGTATGTAGGCATTGAATGTGTTAGGATATTTTGTTCTTTTGCAAGTCTAATTTAGTAAGACTTTGGGAATGAAATGCTTAATTCCTACAATCACCTCTCATATATGGTGTTTTCCTGCAATAGTTCCCTATGCAATCATTATAGTAGAATAAAGGAAATAACCTTGGGATAGTGATTCAATAAATAATAGGTACCCTGTCTAGAGCGTACGCGTCCTTGAGCCACGCAGGTGCATAATGACGTCGTGCCATGGCTTCTTTGCAGATTGACCTTGTCCAGTTGTGTCGACCGTGTGAAAAAAAAAACGGTGTAGCCTTGGTACAATGGGAAGACGTCACGACCAATGAGCAACGCTAGAAGAGGGCGCAGGAATGCTCTTCTCTCCCTTAGCCTCTTGCAAGTGGTGACCAGCTCCGGTGGCGCAGCGGTAACGCGTGCGCTTGGAGACTGGGAGGTCTGCGGTTCGAATCCGCGGGCCGTCTGGGATGTGTATGGGCCAGATGTGTAATAGGCATATGCCGGCACAGTTCCCCTGAAGTCGGCCTATGGACGCAGCTATCTTCCCCCCGAGCGGATTCCGCTCGGTCTTCCACTTCACCCTTTCCCTCTCCTCCTCTCCACCACCTTTCCCTTCCCGAAAAACAACATGCCGCCTAATCAGGCAGGCAGACCTCTCGGGTTCCTCCCAACCCTCCCAACGACACTCCTCCTCCTCCACCTCCTCCTCCTTGCAAGTGGTCGCCACAGAGGGCGCAAAGAGCGCGCGCATGCGTAGCGGCCGCGGCAGGCGCCCACAGCTCCCTATAGAGCCCATAGCTTGAGATAATTCAGGCAACACTGGACGTACGACCAATGAAAATGCGTCGTGATGCCTAGCAGCCAACCAATCAGCAACCTCTCAGTTTGGCTCGGCTTTCGGCCGGCCCTGGCTGCCATTGACTTCTACTGGTTTTCATACATGGCGCCCGTTATTCCAAAATAACTAAGACATTTTTGATAGGTGAAATACATATTTATTGATGCAACATATAAACTCAAATGCTTGGCTCATATATTCACCGTGCGTACAGGACGTTTCGTTCCTTGAATAGACAGCAACCAAACAAAGTTCGAACTTGCAAAGCACACATACAGTCTACTTCTGGAGGCGAGCGAAGTCCACGAGTGCGTGTGTTTCAGAGATGAGCATCTTCTTCTCATTCTGGCGATGCACCGTAGGTCACACAGTCACGGGAAAGACTTTTGTCGTTACGAACACTCTCTTCTTAGTCACAGTATTTGAAAATGCGACAGCGCTCGAAAGTGTTCCTCAGGCGTCAGCTCACCAAGCATTCCAGTTCCGACCCGGCAAGAATGTCCGTAGGTTGACACTTTATCGGAGATCAGTACATGGCCAGAGTCACTATAGCTCACGAACAAACCCTCGCGTACACTTCCTCTTTGGTCGTTGTGGTCAACCGACATCGGCGAGCCGCGGAGACGCAGCGACCTTGCCTGGAGCTGCCCGCCTGGCCGACTGCCCGCGAAAAGTGAGCTGTCAGATATTTCGAAACTTTATCAACCAATCCCGGGGCGCGCATCCTCCTTTGGCCAATGGGCATCCGTCATGATGCCTGACGATGTAATACCATGTGAGTGTGACGTGATTTTATTTTTCTACTGCCGCAAATGCGGGGAGCTGTGGAGGCCTGGCCGCGGCGCGGCGCCCCAGTCACTTGCTCGCTGGCTGTCGCGGAGAGCAGACGTGTCCTCGGTCGCTCCGCAGTCCCCGCGCTCGCTCAGTTGCTGCTTGGCTGTCGGATGGAGCTCGCATCGGTCTGCGCTCCTGTTGTGGTGAGCTGGTTTGTTGTGTAACTAATGCTTTCGCCAACTTTGTCCCCGCTTTGTTTGCGATTTTCATGCCCGTGCACGTCGGGCGCTGGTTGGTGTTGTCCGGGCATCCCCGCCATTTTCTATCTTCTTCTGTCTTGGGAACGAGAGTAGCGCAGGCGTGATTCTTAACAATTTTGTCGTGCGATTAGTTGAGATAGTATCCGCTAGGGGGTGCAGCTGCGGGAGTTTATACAGGAGAAAAAACCATTACAAGTCAGTTCCCTGCCTGGCTGCAGGATGGAGCAGTCGCATCGTTCTGCGCTCCTGTTGTGGTGGGATGATTTGTTGTGTAACTAATTATTTTTGTTGATTGCTATTGATGGTTGAATTTGAATTTGAATTTTGAATTTATTTTTCTTTTCTGCTCCTGTACATGTACATAGGTTATTAGCTGGATTGCGAGGACTAGCCTGTGGGTGCAATCCTTAGCCAGCGTGAATATACAAAGCATGTTAAGTTTCTACACACATGGCAATCAATATTCAAAAGCACATTCAAAGGCACAACGCAGCAGAGCACTGTACAATACATTATAATACGCAACACAGAAACACAAAATGAAAACTTTATACACACTATTCAGTCAATATTCAAGAACACAACGCATCAGAGTGCAATACATTATAATATACAACACATTCAATTACTTTCAATCTGAGTACCATGTTAGCTAATATTGAGACAAGAAAGAAGAGAAAGAATCTACCCTGTAAGTAGTGCACTTACATGTTTTGAAGAAAATATTTTTTCAGGATGTGTTTCGTCGAGTTATGATTGCCATTTGCCCTAATCGATAGCGATAGGGTGTTCCAGATTTTACACCCGAATAATTCTAATTTAAATTTCCGAAAGTTTCGTACGAGTCGGTGGCAAACTTAACATCCACTAGTCTCTTCTTAAGTTGTACCCTGAGGAGAGTTTGCACAAGAAAATTGTTTGGGTGTTGCTGTCGCAGTGAACTAATTTGTGTATGAGTATGCTCACTTTGTATTTTATGAGGGTGAATATATTCATTACGGAGAGGTCGTGAAAGGCTTGTAGGATAGAGTTTCTTGGCGGGACTCGGAGTATTAGTCGCAAGGCCCTCTTTTTTATAGTGTGGAGTGGTTGTAGGACAGTATTGTACGTTAGCCCATACACCTCTAAGGCGTACTGGAGGTGGGAATGTATTAATGCGTAGTATATCATCAAAAGTATATTAGTAAAAGTAGGGATGCATCCTTGATAGAGCATATAAACCTTTGCGAGCCTTACTTCTAATCATGTGGATATGAGTCTGCAAGTTGAGATGCTCCTCGAGTGTTACCCCTAGAAATTTGGTTTGTTGTACTCTTGGGAGGGATTGTGACAGAAAATAAAGACAGTAGTCTTTAAGTTCAAGACGAGCCTGTGGCGCGTGAAAGACAATATAGTTTGATTTTGCAAGATTAGGGACAAGTTTATTGAGAGAAAGTCATTCAGTATGTTCGCGACGTAGTTTGCTAGCTTCCTGAAATAATTCATTTATGTTGCAATGGTTATGTTCTTTTATGTTGTAGTGGCAATGGGGCCTCCTTGGCCAACATAAATCAAGCCATCCATGATGTTCTCCGCTCGAGAGGTGTGCCCAGGACCCTAGGGGCGATCAAGGGACGTCGACGGTTTGCGGCCCATCGGGAATTGGTGCACGAGGTTGAGCAGAGGTTTAGGAGCCAGCACCAAGAGGGCCAAGCCCAAGAGCTGGGCCAAGAGGACGTAGTCACACCCTCCCCCGTGGAGATGAGTTACCCCCCCCCCCCTAAGTGAAGACCACCGGCAGGGGCCCCGCGTTGAGCAGGACACTGTATCCTCTACTCCTGATGATATCTTCGTGAGGGCCATCCGTGACTTGGTCGATGAATTGCCTCCTTCTGACCCCATAACTGCAGATCTCCGTATTGTGGTGGCCTTCTTGTTGCAATGGGAGCCCTATATGGACATCCTTGACCATATGTTGACAAGGTACTTTACTCTACCAGCACGACCTACCTTACGACGGGGTCCCAGTGTCAATCCAGGACCTGCTGCCCCAACAGGAAGGAAACAAAGGCATCGACGAGCGTACGCGAAAACCCAGGCTCTCTACTACAAGAACCGGCGCACTTGTGCGCATCGCATATTGGATGGCGATGTAACGCTACCGCCCAGAGATGATGAATCCTTCTTGGGATATTGGATCGCCGTCTTCACCTCTCCCACGCCACCTCCCATGGACTTGCCTCAGGAGACATCCCCCCTAATGAACATCTGGACCCCCATATTCTGTGCAGAAGTGAGTGCAGTCCTTCCAGGTAGAGGTTCTGCACCGGGTCCCGTCGGATTTACACCAATGGCCTTGCGCGCTGTCACCCAGCAACACTGGCTATAATTTGTAATCTTATTTTGGCAACAGAAGAACCACGGTCCCTTAATTGCTTACTGGTCACGCAGCTTCTCCGTCACTCTATGGGAGAGGTTCGTCTAGGGACCGAAGCGCCCGCGCGGTGGCAGCAGCCTCGGAATGCGGGAGTAAACGCGTGCGTCTTCTCATTCCACAATATACGCATGTGTTGACGCTGCGAGGTTATCCATGTGCTAGCAGTATGCCACAAACATGTTGTGTCACGATGTGCCGTTCGGGGTATCCCGGGGGAGAAAAAGTGTCTATGTTTACGTTCCCGTCGGATGGAAGTCAGCGGGATAAGTGGAAACGTGCATTCCTCGGACCGAAACTGAACGATTCTCGTTCGACTCGCCGCACACACGTGTGTGCGAGAAGCACTTCGATCCGACTGATATTGTGTGGCACGACGAGTTCACCATCAACGGCGAAAAAGTGCAGCACAAACGCGACAAGCCAAAGCTTCGTGAAGGTGCAGTGCCACGTGTATTCGACGGTTGCCCGTCCTACCTGAGCACTCAGAAACCCCGAAGCCGCTCCGTCAAGCAACGCGGCACAACTAATGCTCCCGTCAAAAGAAAGCGGGGGCAGTCCCCTAGTGAAAATGTATCTGAGAGGCCTCTCAGGTCTAATATGTTATGGGACTGAGAGGACCTCTCAGGCTGAGAGGTCCTCTCAGGCCTGTGGACCTCTCAGGCTGACCTCTCAGGTTGAGAGGACCTCTCAGGCTGAGAGGTCCTCTCAGGCTGGTGGACCTCTCAGGCTGACCTCTCAGGTTGAGAGGACCTCTCAGATTGACAGGACCTCTCAGAAGCTAATGCCCAGACCTGGCATCGGAACATCAATGTTCAATTTCGCCGTCTACGCTGCACCTGTCATCGGAGTGGTATAATCATACAGTGCTATGGTACACCAGACATAGATACAGACAAGTACCCCAGACAACCATCAACGTCCCCAGGACATCCCAGTTTGGTCATAACGTCCAGGTCCATGATGGATGTCCACTGGATATCCCCTGGATGTCCCAAAATATCCATAAATATCCTGGATTTATCCAGTGCTGACGTTGCGAGCTGGACGTCCCTTGGACGTCCTGTGGGTGTATAATATCAGACGTGTTGTGATACAGCCAATTAGGCTAACAGCTTTCATAACAACGAAGGTGTGGTGCACTCTGGTCGCAACCAATAACTACATGCGTAAAATAACATAGCGCAAGATTTTGATGCGGGATCTTAGCAGCTATATTTTGATTGGCATCCTGCGAGTAATATTACACCAGTTTCATTTACTCAATAGCTCCATAAAATAACGTGCATAGAACTACGACAGTACCAACCGTATGCGAGCTAGATTCCCTGGGATCAAAATCAAAGAAACGTCCCCCGCCGTTCACTGCTGAGCGTCGTCTGCTGCATTAACTTGCACCGCCGCGCAAAAGCAGAAAGCGCCATGAGCATCGACAATAACGCACGTCATCATCATCATCATCCGCTCGCCACTGCAAACGTTCACATTCCGTTGTGCAGTTTTAAGTTTCAAGGTGAGCCTATAATATGTGCAGTGACGCCGAAAGTTAAGGGTAAAAAGATGTGTGCATGAAGGACCGTCGGGCTGCAGAAAAAACTCTACGATTTCGGCTAACGCTCTGAGTACGCAACGCGATCAACACGAGTGTCGTACGCTGTCGTGCGTCTTGATCCCGGAATCAAGATGAGGTCTTTATAGTAAACATGCTGAGTGGAAGTGATGATAATTGTGAGTCCTCAGTAGTTCTCCAATCATCCGTCGCAGGGGAGGTTGTGGAAACTTATTGTTCAACGTCAGAGAGTGCTGAACAGTTTGAAACAAAAAGTACTCAACGTGATTTCCAACACAGAAGAGAACCGAGCACGGTTGTACATGGTTCGTTCATGAGCGATGTAATGAAGTAAGTAATGATGTAAGTGATGTAAAGCATACTCCTACCAATGCCGGCATCTCGAATGACATCGTTCACGCCCGTGCGATGTTGAACAAGGCAGGCGTACGCCTTTTTTGTACCACTTATGAATTTCATAATGGGTAGAAAAAAGGCAGCGCCTCCGGTTTTCAACAAATCAGGGGCGAGAACTTTGTCATTCGGGATGGTGGTTGTCTAGGAGCGGGCTATCAGGTAAAGACCGTTTTTAAGAAAAAAAAAACTTTGTCAAAAGCTGCACAAGTGTGCCTAGGAGGAAATAAGACTACCAAGAGGTATCAAACACAAAATGAATAAGAGTGTCAGCCCTGTGCTCCTTTCTACTGTGTTTTTTGTGAAATTTTTGATTTGGTGTATTGTTACGTATGTGACATCTTCTGAACTTGCGAACTTCTGTCACATTTACAGGGTGTAGCTCTTTTAGCTTAACTTATGCCTACTATTTGCTGTGTTCTACAGTTCACGACAAAAGTTAACGGAACACGTGAGCTGCATACTTTTTCTCCCGTGCGGCACCCAAGCGGTCTTCGGGAGCGGTAGAGTTCTTTGCTGAGAGAGGCGTGGATGAGTGTGCTGCGAGGAACTCGCTACAGTAATTTCGGTATTGCTTCTCTTGAACGTGCCCACGACGCCCGTTGGATTTCACTGCAGTGCTCTCCATCAACATGTGACTGAAATACTGTGTATGTAAGCTGTCATCTGGTCACGTCAGATATTTAATATGATCACAGCTATGTTCCCTAACGATTAATGTGTTTAGAACATATGTAATGCTTCTTCGCTTTTTAATTTGGGAAACACACTATCGTGTGTTCACTATGACTTATTTTTATGTCCCCAGTAATACCTGGGAGCTCCCAGTCTTCACAAACTTTCAGTGACGTGGTGTTGCAGAACACTACAGTGGTTTCGAATTCACTTCGCAGGCACTATAGTGAGAAGCAATACCGAAACTACCGCAGTATGTAGCTTGCAGCCCGCTCATCTACGCCTCTCAAACAATGACCGCGCTCAAACTCACCTGCTTCCGTCTGCCTCTCGGGTGTCTTGGCGGAGAAAAAAATGCGCAGCTCGCTTATTTCGTACACTTCTGTCAGGACCTGTACCATTTTCGGAAAAATGTAATGCTGTTGGTTAGCACGTACATGCTTTGTTTCTAGCATTCGATATGCAACGGCCAAGACAGCTATACAAGGTGTGCAGGGGATATTCTTTCACATGAAGTGTTGGCAGTGTGTAACTGTGATATACCTGTACCCTATTTCTTTGAGTCTAGGCATACAACTCCCTCCTCAGTCATAACAAAGTAGCTGCAATTATTGGTTTGCTAAAAGCACCAAGAGTGGCTGTGATAAATTATGTGTCGATATGAATAGTTCAAGTACGGTATGTGTACAGAGGATGTTGCACGAGAGAGTGACCATCAATTGTTGCAAGAAAACAACGAGAGATAAAAATTGAAAACATTCTGCATTACACTTGTGAAGGTTTTTGCTCCCAAACAGTGGTTTTCTATGGGTGTCCCTCGTTAATTAATGTGATTAGCGCAATGGAACTAAAAAAATTTGCCAAGAAAAGGTAACCTTTTTGCATTAGTTAGAAGACCCATAGCCAAAACACACCATTTCAGTCACAAATACAGGATGTTTCGCAAACGTTTCTACAAAAATTTGGCACCCAAAAACACCCAACAACCGCCTGAAAAACCTTTCCGTGACAAAATATTGAGTTCAAGATAATTACTCTAATTATTGAGGTACACTGATGCAAACCTCCTGTTTGGGTGGCAAAAAGCTTCATAAGTGTTGTGCAATAGGTTTCCAATTTTTATCTCACGTAAATTTTTTAAAAAATAATGAAGGGAGACTCTCTCGTGCAACATCCTATATATATGACGACAAACGTTTCATAAATGTTGCTCCACTGTGATTTGCTGCGTACCTTGCAAACTCCTCAATAAATTGTTTTTCAATATATATTTAAACTCTCTTTCCATTTGTATTGTTACACATGCAAGCACCAGAAACTGTCAGGGAACAGATTAACGCGTGCAATTATTTCCTTGTACGTTGCAGTAGATTATAGCAGTTTGGGATGCTGCTTCTGCACGCATAGGTGCAGGAGCATTAATGAAATACACGAAATATAGGTCCCATATAGCGTAGGTAGCAACATCCTGGTTCAGTCCTACAATTGTCATATATGACGTCTTGTGGACAAACAGGGGACGTCCATGGATGCACCTTTGACCGTCCAGCAGACGTCTACAGGACGTCCTGAGGAGTTTTGTGGATGTCCTCAGGACATCCATATGTCCAGAGATGGATGTCCAGAGGATGTCCTAAAGACATATATGGTTGTCTGGGACATGTCACAAAACTCCACATATATTGAGTTCCTTCGATTGTACAGATACACTCAAGGCATGCACACTGCTATCTGATTATGTAACAGTTATTTCAAATGTCTTGCAGAATTGTGAATATCTAATATTTGTTGAAGGATCGCTCGCAAGAAACTACACGAAACGGTAAATTGCACCAACAGAAACTAGATTTAGCACTTACATGTCTACGAAAGCGTACGAGTCATCATCAACACATACTGTCGTATTCCACAAAGCGTGAACTCATGGGACACATATTCACAATGTCCGTACAGCGGCGATGAAAAATATTCTTGAGGAACTCTGCTTCTCGGTGATCAAGTTCATCTGTTTTACGTATACTTCGGGACCTGCGATGCACCGTCTAGTTTCCCTTGCTTGCGTAAGCCACCAACTAACTGGAGAGATTGGGTTTTCACCACCTTGTGTTCTCACCAGTAGTAGGTACTGGACTCTCACAGTGCACAACGCCCAACTGGCCTGAACACGATTTAATTAGCAATTAGAGCTAATTGGGACCCCCCACATTAATCAGCACCCTCCAGGGAGCCACCACACTAATTGGGGAAAGTCTAACTCGTGTCCAGACCAGCTGAGCGTTGTGCACTATGAGACTCCATAAAAAATAAAAAAATAGATAGAAATAGAGTGGAGAGAGAAGGAGTTTAATTGAAGATCAATGGCGCCATCTTGAAGAAAGCGGTCCGGAAAGGCCGCTGACCGTCGCTGGGCGACGGAGCACAGAGGCAGGTTGCAAAGCATCGCAGCTATGACCACCAGTTCCGGACATCCTGTGACGTCATCACGGCATGTCTGGGCAAGTTAGGACAGCTCTGGGCATGCAAGGAGAAAAACACTCGTAATACAGAGGCTGGAAAAGCAAGAGTATGCAAACCATCAATAGCTAACAAAAAAAAAAATTAGTTACACAACAAATGAGCCCACCAGAACAGGAGCGCAGAACCATGCGACTGCTCCATCCGAGAGGCAGGTAGAAACTGACTCGTAATGGTTTTTGTCCTGTACAAACCCCGCAGCTGCACACCCTAGCGGTTACTTTCTCAACTAATCTCACAACAAAATTATTAAGAATCACGCCAGCGCTACTCTCGGTCCCAAGGCAGAAGATGATAGAAAATGGCGGGAATGCCCGGACAACAGCAACCAGCACCCGACGTGCACGGGCACGAAAATCGCAAACAAAGCGGGAACAAAGTTGGCGAAATCATTAGTTACACAACAAATCACCTCACCACAGTAGGAGCGCAGACCGATGCGACTGCTCTCGTCGACAGCCAGGGATCAAGTGACGACGGAGAGGACTATAGTCACAGCTACAATAAGTACAAATCGTGGTTCCATAATGGCTATTATAGGCCCACGGTATAAATAGACACACTGTACCTCATTGCAGATGATGACTTGGCACTGGCTTTCTTAAGACTTTGGTCGAGTAGAACCTTTTGCCTGTCTGGGAGCTTCTCCACAGCGGCCAGCTTTCCATGAGACGTGTGTTTGGTCGTGCACGCTGTCTTCTGTTGAGCAATCTTCCGCTGAAGGCTCCAAACTTTCTTCAAAGCAGCCCACAGTTTTGTGTTCAACCTGTTAACTTCCACCTTGGTGCACATCTCCGCCTCGGTCTGGCATGACTGATCTGAAATTAGTAAACAAACAGTGCTGTCGTCTGCAGTCCTTATGAGGCTGGTACAAAAACTAGTTATAAATTTCACACCAGGCACGGGGTATGGCAGACTCAGCTGGTTTTTGTCATTTTCCATTTATCAGTGAATGCTTATATTCCTACCTTGCGTGGACATGCCACGTGAGGAATTCGTTCCAGCGGAGATTACGCTTGAATCACCTGCAGATAAGGTAACTGTCAAGTATGCCAGTGTCACGGGTTGAGAAATCTTAGTTGAGCACCATATAATCACAATGACGAACACGTACCTGCGCCCACTGGTGCCGATGCGTTGTCTTGAAGCTGAAAGCTTTCAAGCTCAGGTCTACCTGGCTCTGGACTTGCTTCAATCGCCCGTGACGACCCTAGTGAAAATGTATCTGAGAGGCCTCTCAGGATTTTTTAAGAGGTCTGAGAGGACCTTTTAAGAAATTCTGAGAGGTCTGAGAGGACCTCTCAAGCAGTCCTAAGGGGTCTGAGAGGACCTTCTACGAAACTCTGAGGGGTCTGAGAGGACCTCTCAAGCAGTCCTAAGAGGTCTGAGAGGACCTTTTAAGAAATCTTGAAAGGTCTGGTAGGACCCTTTAGCACTTCTGAAGGGTCTGAGAGGTCCTTTCAAGAAATCTTGAAAGGTCTGGTAGGACCTTTCAGGCAGCACAGAGGGGTCTGAGAGGACCTCTTAGAGAAAATCTGGAAAACGTTGTATAATCATTCATGTAGCCCTAAGAGGTTTGGGGGGACCTCTCAGACAGCTTTGCGACAGTGCGTCGTGCAACACCTCCCAGAGCAAGTTGCTACGTGTTTTCCGCGCCGCGGAACATGCTACCTCGTCCGCTTTGGAAAATAGATCGCAAGATTTCACGTGTTTGTGCATTATTCCTTCAAGGAACACGTGCCGTGATAACCTTGTATTGCCTTCCCCCCTTGAAGCTATTGTTCTCGCAATCCGTGCATTATTGCACTGCACGAAGTGGAAGCGTTTCGGTCAGTCGCCAGCGGTTGAATCAGTCTGTTTTGAAACGTTGAAGTGTGAGGACGTGGGCCGCGGATCTCAAGTAATTTGCGTTTTGTCTTCGGGATTGTAACTGTTTTTGAGGTATGTAGGCGATGTCTCAAATATGCTTTTGTGATTGACAGCCATTCCTCTTCACTTTAGGCTTTTACTACTGTTCGCAGACACGCATTATGAGCGCCGATAGGAAGATTACCAACCACGTAACGTTACCAACGGCGCTGGGTGCCAAACGGTGTGTTATATACTTCGATGCCTACACACTGCCTTACACTGACATTTTGAAGTTGTATTTCTTACAGATGATTCTCGTACGAAGTGACAGGTGGTGAGAGTAGTAGGTACTGGACTCTCACAGTGCACAACGCCCAACTGGCCTGAACACGATTTAATTAGCAATTAGAGCTAATTGGGACCCCCCACATTAATCAGCACCCTCCAGGGAGCCACCACACTAATTGGGGAAAGTCTAACTCGTGTCCAGACCAGCTGAGCGTTGTGCACTATGAGAGTCCATAAAAAATAAAAAAATAGATAGAAATAGAGTGGAGAGAAGGAGTTTAATTGAAGATCAACGGCGCCATCTTGAAGAAAGCGGTCCGGAAAGGCCGCTGACCGTCGCTGGGCGACGGAGCACAGAGGCAGGTTGCAAAGCATCGCAGCTATGACCACCAGTTCCGGACATCCTGTGACGTCATCACGGCATGTCTGGGCAAGTTAGGACAGCTCTGGGCATGCAAGGAGAAAAACACTCGTAATACAGAGGCTGGAAAAGCAAGAGTATGCAAACCATCAATAGCTAACAACAAAAAAAATTAGTTACACAACAAATGAGCCCACCAGAACAGGAGCGCAGAACCATGCGACTGCTCCATCCGAGAGGCAGGTAGAAACTGACTCGTAATGGTTTTTGTCCTGTACAAACCCTGCACCCCCTAGCGGTTACTTTCTCAACTAATCTCACAACAAAATTATTAAGAATCACGCCAGCGCTACTCCCGGTCCCAAGGCAGAAGATGATAGAAAATGGCGGGAATGCCCGGACAACAGCAACCAGCACCCGACGTGCACGGGCACGAAAATCGCAAACAAAGCGGGAACAAAGTTGGCGAAATCATTAGTTACACAACAAATCACCTCACCACAGTAGGAGCGCAGACCGGTGCGACTGCTCTCGTCGACAGCCAGGGATCAAGTGACGACGGAGCGAACGACCGCAAGCCTTCTCCCAACGAGAGCCAGAGGTGGACTGACGTAAGCGCCACTCTACGGGTGCTACGCATGCGCGCGCTCGTAGCGCCCTCTGCGCGCTCCTACCGCCACCTGCGAGAGGCTAAGAGAGAAGAGCATTCCTGCGCCCCCTGCTGGCCGTTCTCATTGGTCGTGAGGCTAAGTGAGAAGAGCATTCCTGCGCCCCCTGCTGGCAGTTCTCATTGGTCCAGACATCATCCTATTGTCTCAGGGCTACACTGTTTTTTTCCACTAATGCTCCTTTGGTCAATCTGCAGTGAAGCCACGGTATGACGTCATCATGCACCTGCGTGGCTCAAGGACGCCTGCGCTCTAGACAGGGGACCTATTATTTATTGAATCACTATCTCAAGATTATTTCCTTTATTCATCTATAACGATTGCATAGGAAACTATTGCAGAAGAGCACCATGCATGAAAACTGATCGTAGGAATTCCAAAGTCTTACTAAATGAGACTTGCAAAAGAACAAAACATCCTAACATGTAACTTCATCAACGGCTAATAAGAGGACTAGGCACTCAACAAATCAACGCGCGCAGAACTCAGGGCAGCACTATCGTCAAGACGACAATGTTCCTTGTCAAAAAAAGACAAAATACAAAGCGTTAACAAAGGAAAGCATGCATATCGGGGCATGTCAGGACACGTCAGGACAAATTCGCACGACTGTTGGGCAACAGAGGAAAACGAACACTTGAACAGAGTGAAAAAGGCACTCACCATCATTTTTCCCGTTCACAGCATTCCCTCATTGTAAATCCGCTCGTCACAAAATCCACCTGCATCGTCGAACACCATTCACCAGTGACGAACCATACATCCACACCCCATCAGAGGCAGACAGAACCCCACCTAAGCTACGCTCTTCCACTGACGGCCAACGCCAGGATCATAATTACCGTGTCTACACCCGCCAGTGTCCAAGAGAGAAGTGAATCCTTACGCCCCCTGCAGGCCAGTCTCATTGGTCGTGACGGCATCCTATTGTCTCAGGGCTACCCTGTTTTTTTTCCACTAATGCTCCTCTAGACAAGGTCAACCTGCAGTGAAGCCACGGTATGACGTCATCTTGCAGGTGTGTGGCTCAAGAACGCGCACGCTCTAGACATGGGACCTGTTATTTATTGAATCACTATCCCAAGATTATTTCCTTTATTCTTCTATAACGATTGCATAGGGAACTATTGCAGAAGAGCACCATAGAAAAGAGGAGATTATAGCATTTCATTCCCAAAGTCTTACTGTACAGGGAAAAAATGGTGCAGCAATGGTGCAAGACATGTTCATCCCACCCGAGAGCCAGGTACATAATTGAATAATGATGCTTTGTTCCTCTTGAATAAAGTCACACACCTGTCCCCCTCGCGGTTACTCTCTGAACTAAATGAATCGCAAAAGTATTAAGAATAGCACTATTCCCATTCAAGGCAGCACTATCGTCAAGAATATTCCTTGTACAAAAAGAAAAAAACTACATGTAGAAGGAAAGCATGTCAGAACAAGCCCAGGCATGTCAGCGCATGTTTGTCAGACAACAAGGGGGAAAAAGCGAAAAGAAACAAAGAAGGAAACCAGCATCAAACTATTTCCAAGCACACGCACTCCTCTTGTTCAAAAACAGTGCTCATCATAAATCTGCTCAGGGGAATACACACCATTTTGCTACACTTTTTTCAGTAACAGTCAACGCATTGCTACAGACTGCGTGACATCATCACATCCTGTCTGAAGAAGACACCGGCAAAGACTCCTATTAATTATTGAATCGCAAGATTATTTCCTTTGTCCTACTCTGAATGACATTGATTCTCTCATTAAAATTCAACAAAAAAGCACCCTGCATATTAACTATTTTCACCCCAAAGGCTCATCATGGTCATTAGAATTACAGCAAACTACCACTGCTCCTTAAAATAATAAGTGAGACCACTCAACGTCACCTCCAGGCTTATGTAATACATGACCCTTTCTATGCTCATACATTCGTTGTCTGAGGCTACACCTGCGAGCAAAAACGCGCGGAAGCCGGGTGGGCAAAGTTCCATTCGCGCATTGCGAGCATAAAGGCGGGAAAGCCTGGGAGCAAAGTTCTATTCGCGCACTCCAAAGCACAAGACAGAACGCCTTTACGGGAACATGATGGCATTCCTATACTATATTAATGATTATTGCATTGCAGTTTCGAAAAGCTTCTACAAAACTATAATTTTAGGAGCCCATTAAAATTCAACTTTCTATGGAAACTATAATTGCCCTATTACTTGGATCGCTACTAATGAAGCGCTCCAATTTTTTCTCTCTTCTTATTTCAGCCTTGTCATGCAGTGAAGCCGACTCATATCCAAAATAATTAATTTACACTGAGGGTGCCGTGCTTCAGGAATTCCTATCCTGCGTTCAGATGCAAGCATTTCTTCACGGATACCTTTAACAGCTGACTTCCTCAACATACCGAGCTCCTAACAACATCTAACAAACAATCAGAGAAACCCACTTCTCAGCTGCACCATGCGACTTTCTTCTGCGTAAAATCGGTGATTTGAGGAAGAGAGCAGCGAAAAATTGCGCGCACTTGTGCTTGACTTAAAAAACCTGAAGCATATGCTAATAAACTAAGAAAAAGACACTCAGGTCCGGTATGTGATAGTGCCACATACGCAGACGCATCGCCCTTGCGTAAAGAAAGCACAGGACAGGGATACACACATTTCCTTAGGTGAGCAGGGAAAAGGCTTAAGACCTCAGGTCACGACACATCGCCACGCGGCTAGCACAACATGACACCAACAAGATACTAGCAGCGGGAAGAACTGCAACACTGCTAAACAAGTCCAGACATGCCACGATGACGTCACAAATCAGGAGAAAAAAAGCACATGCATGCACGCACAGAGGACAACGCATTAAACACACGGAGCGCTCAGGAATAATCGTAGCGTTACCGCACATCGCTACGAAGCTCAACGTCTAACACAAGACGACAACAACAACAAGATATTAACGAAGGGTAAAAATTGCAACACTGATCAAGTCCAGACATGCGACATCGCATACAAAACACTGCTCATCGGGAAAAAAGGCCTAAGCCCGCGGCGGATCATCATAGAGCATACACAACTTCATTTTTCTACTTCGCGTAAACTAAACGCGGTCTGCTTGGAAAACGACGTACAAATTTTCTTAAAGGTCAGCTCCGGAGGAAACTCACTGCCACATATTACAACAAAAACTCGCAGGCACAAAGGTTGATGCCTACTGAATGTACTTCCAAAATGGTTTGGGCGAATACCCTGTATTTACTGCGAAATCTGTTTTTTGGTTTGCCGTCCGATCGTCCGCTTGAACAGCTGACGTCACGCTCAGCTTTCGCTTTGGCTCCTCTTGGCTTGTTTGCTGGCTCGCATGTTTCGCAATCGCCAGCAATCACCACTCGTCACTCGCCAGGCTAAAATCGAAATCGAGAGTAGTACGGGCACCTTTCTCCGCGCCTTAATTTGATCATCTTTTTACTCCGGCTAGTCAGTACACACAACCTCATCTACGTTGTCACTTTGTGAGAGATGCAGCGTGAGTGAATTGTGACAATGCCGTGCTTCTCGCAGTACGAGCAGGTACGCTACTAGGAAAGATGTTTCGTGCCAGGTTCCCAGTTGATATTGTGCGTGATTGAGTGGTACGAAACGAGTGGTTGAGTGCTCTGAACTTATCAAGGCAACTGCCGTGTGTGCTCGAAGCATTTTGCATCAGAATGTTACGAGGTCGTTCCCCTGACGGCCGATTTGGACTGCAAAAGCCGCTGGAAAGTGATGCGGCACCTGCCTCGTTCGACAACAACGAAGAGGAGAGGATAGCACCAAAGGACGAAAGTTGCGGGGAAGTGTCCGCACAAACTTGCACTATGGCTTGTACACAATGTAAACATGTGAACGACAAATATTGGACTGCTAAGTCCTATAATCCGCGGTTGTATGTAAAACTACGCAGTTTCTCAGAGAAGCTGGTTGAGAAATTACATCAGTTTGGAGAAGTCTGAGCTTGGGCACAGGGAAGCCAAAACAGTCACAGCAGCTGAAATCAGCAACAACTTAGGAGTTCCTGTTTTGAGACGCTCTGTGTCTGTCTGGACTTCTGTATGACCACACTCAGCCTTTTCCCAACCATGGAACTACCCCATATCCTGCATACATGGTAACATATTGTTGTTCCTCTTTAAAAGCCGGGCTGTGTCTGTGAGTGCTGTGTATTCAAGTTGTAATGTAAAGTTATTACGTGCCAAAAATTCCATTCTGTCCTACTAATAAAGTCCATACTAATGAAGTTGACTCCAGCAACTGAGTACCTTGACCAGCAAGGGATGACGGTCAGCATGCTCGTCACAGATTAGCAGAAATAGGTGAAGTCATGAGAAAGACTCTTCTATCTGTGAATCATCGTTTTGACACATGGCACATTGCAAGAGGGCCACATTTGCTTTGTAGCACACCGTCATAACACATATGTAGGCTGTCCATTGGTTGAACAACATATTTCCTATTAGCAGGGGTATAGCTGGGGGCACATCACATCCTGCCCCATTGTGCCTTGGGGTAGTGGGCCGCACCTTAAGTGGCGAATTTCCCCATTCATTATCATTAACTTATTTGTTGTTGTTGGAGGCAAGCTATGCTGTCAACATTGTTGATCACATTTTGTAGCTCTTAAATATGTAGATGCTTTTTTGCTTTTCCTAACAATATTAGCCTTAACAGGTATAATTATAATTTCTGCTTCTCCTTGCTCAGGAAACAGGTACATACAGCAGCACTGGTGCTACAATAATGGTGCCACAGTATCGTGAACATGCACATGGACAAGCAATGATAATGGAAACCTGGTTCCGGTAAAATGGCTCATGATACTCTGGCATGTCATGAATATTAGGATCATAACGTTGTTTCACATATTCATGAGCATCAAAGTCACCATGCAAGATGTGCACATCAAGACATTGGGAAGCTGCTTTGGCCCCACGAAGGTGATTTACAGTATTTCAAGCTAGCAGCGATTACTAAGCAATTGTTTTTTTGTTTTTTTTTCTTTTTTTTTCTTACAAACAAACAAACAAACAACAAGAAATTGTCCTGCATTCCTCACTTACAGGAACTGGAACATTCGAAGCATTGTAGGGGATAGTGGGTGTACTTCCCATTCTGAAAGACATCCCGCCATTGTGTGCACTAAAGTTGCCTCGTCTCAGTGCTGTTACTCGGTCACGTATCTAAGTATGTCATGGTAAATAGGTCATGTATCACACCACCGCTTCCACCTTATTTGTGTGCCACATATTGTATCTACGCATAAGGAATGTGTGTGAGAAAACTACTGAAACAGAGAATTGCGTTGCTTCTTTACTGCTAATAATGCTAATTTTCATGTCAGGGTATGTCCAGGGGCTTTCTGGTGCTCTGCTCGATCTCTGTGGACGATGGCTGTTCATGAGCCCCCGAACAGAAGGAAGAGACCACACAAGGGGGGCTCACCGCAAGCGTTACAGTGAATGAGTCAATACAACGCTAACAGCTCTGCAAGGCATTATATGCAAGTCGACAGCAGAAGGGCTTCAGTGAACGTCTACAAACAGTCTCGTACCTAGTCTCTAAGAACAGTCTCTGTTCGAAATATCGGCGGCTTCTGTCCTGAGGCAACTCCCCTCAACTGCACCTGTATTCTGTCCATCTTGCAGTGTACTTGTTTACCTGTTGCGAGGGATTATGGGGTTTTAAGATCTCTGCGTATTCAATAAAATTATGGTCTATTCAATGTTACGTGTAAAATGACAGTATCTGTGGAATGTGTGGAGATCTGCATTGATTCAAGAAGTAACTCGGCTCCTGAAACCAGCATGCAGATCCAGATGTAATATTGGTGTAGATGACATATGGAAGCAACTCATCATCTTCATATCTTTTTTTTTAGTGGTTGATTAATGTGATGGCTCATGGCTGCACTGCACTAGTAGACCAGCCGAAATAAGATGCAAGATATCCCTGATAATTACACTTGCACGGTGTCCTTGTACTGTGCAATGTATTTTTTGTTTTCGTTTATTTTTTCCTTCCTTTCTTTTTCTGTTCAGCTCTCATAAGCCACGTATGCCCTCATGTAAGTATCTTGTTCTCGTATCTGGTGCTTGCTCTCTCGACAGCGTAAAATTTCGGCAAATACGTTCATCGCGAATCTACACTAAGGTTGTCATTCAAGCCCAGTTCTTACGTACGTACCTGCAGTGTGTATACGATAACATGGCGTTGCCAAACACAACTCGTTCACCCGGTATAATGCCAAGAAATGTGATTACTGCTCCTGTAACGTCAAACGCCAGGTATTCGAGAGTGAGAAAGATATGCGCAAGTGATGCAGCAGTGGTGAGCCGTAACTATGAGAGAGTGAAGTCTTTAATTAAGCAATGAATTGACTTACTTTATCAAAGACACCTACAATGCGAATAAAAATATCTTTCGTATTAATCGTAGCACAGTTCCGTTGACGACATACGTGACGTTCATTGCGTTCTTAGCCAGTTTGCCGCTGGCCGGAACGCGACAGCATAATTATACGAATTCTAACTGCACAAATGGTATCAACAGCGTGTTTTGGCATTGGCAGATCATCCGAAATATAAAAAATCGATGCGATCAAGAAGCCTACGTCGATCGAGCAGACGCTCCCTGCCATCATCGCTTGTTTACATTCCCGTATGCTCCGTAGAGAGGGAGGGAAGTCTTGAAGAACACTGATATCACTTACGTCGGCGATATAGACCGCGTGAACAGCTGCCGTCATAAAAATGGCGGCCCCCATGTCTGTTTCGAAATGGTTAATTTACGATTATTTAAAATATGGGGCTCTTTTGTGGAAATGAAGGGTGGTTTCAGATACAGTTCGATACGGGCTTCCAGAATATTGTTACAGTTTCAAGAAGTTAAGGTATCTCCGGAGTTGACCTTTAAGGAGCAGAGAAATATAGAAATTTCTACTCCGTGCTCAGATACCAGCATTTCTGCTCAAAAACCTGCAAAATTAAGCACTGCTTACTTCGTCAAGATATGAACACCCAACAAAATCAAACAAACAACCCCACTTCCACTGGTAGAACACTATTCAGCTTTTACGCAGGAGGCTTTCTTCTACATAAAAGTAGAGAAAATAAGAAAAAGAGCAGCGAAATATTACACGCACTTTTGCTTGACTTAAAAAACCTGAAGCATATGCCAATAAACCAAGAAAAAGACACTCATGTCTGGTATATGATAGTGCCACATACACAGACGCATTACCCTTGCGTAAAGAAAGCACAGGACAGGGATACACAAATTTCCTTCAGTGAGCAGGGAAAAGGCTTAAGCCGTACCGTCTAGGAATAATCGGAGAATCAGCGCTTATCGCTACGCGGCTAGCACAACATGACAGCAACAAGATATCAGCGAAGGGTAAAAATTGCAGCAAGAAAGACACTACTGAACAAGTCTAGACATGCGACATCGAATGCCAAAACACTGGTGATCGGGGAAAAGGGCTAAGCCAGTGCTCCCGAACCGCGCCCCACGCGAGCCGCGCGCGGACCCGTTCTCGGGACGCGACGCGCGCGATTCCCCGTGCGAGCGCAACGCGGGCCTCGCGGTTTGGACGCGCGCGATCCCTTTCCCCGAGCAGGTGCACTGTTTTATCACTTAAACAGCAGCAGAGCTCACCATTGTAGTACCCTCGCGATAAATCTTTTATTCCAGCGCCAGCAGACCCAAGCAGGGTACCCAAGCTTGCAGCCAGCGATGCTGGAATGATTATTTTATTTGATTTCATTTCATTTTGAGTCATTATCGGCTCACCTATTTAGTGAAGACCTATGAACACATGTTAAGTGGTTTGGTTTAAAAATGGTGAGAGCTACAGTGTGTAGCGAATGATGTTCACATTTGTCCGTTCTGCTCTATAGTATTCTTGCAAAATATATGGGTGCAAGAAAATAAAAGGAAAACGAAGAAGACAATTCACTCCTGTATGATGAGCGCTGCGTAGAAGCACGGCACCGTTTTCTTTGTGGAGGTATAGCGAACGCGCATTCCTTTCTTTCTTTTTTGGTTCGCGTCGGCCGAGTGGCGATATCCTATTGCATCCGGAACGAGGACCTATCGCTTTGCGATCGCGTACAAGAGTGAGACATCTTTTGACGATGGTAGGATAATTATTGACCTGAGGAATAATATGGATTTATGTGGTTGTGGTGGACTTTGTGTTTGTGATTGTGAAAATGTGAGTGTGTGTCTGTGTATGTGTGCGCGCGGGCGCGCGCGATTTCCTGAACCAGGGATCCCACTTGACAAGTAAGTTCTTTGTGTGTGCTTTTTCATGTGACACGAGTGATACATTTATGTACCATTGCGTGGAATAGTGGCTTAAAAAATAAGGGAAGCAGCGCTTGCATTGCTATCTGTAGGATAGACCGAGAGCGTTTTTAATGGAATTACCTCGCGAACCTGGTGAAGTCTTCGTTTTGGGCAGGCTATTTTATGAGAGCCGGTCCTGTTGCGATGCATTTGATACGCTTTCCTGAAGCAGCGTGCTTTGTTCTTGTAGTGTGGTTTACGCCTTTATCAATAGAAATGAATAGAAGTGTTTGTTTGTTTGTTTGTTTGTTTGTTTGTTTGTATGTTTGTTTGTTTGTTTGTTAGTATGTGTCTGTCACGTTCGTAGCGCTGTTCAAGCTTTATTTGCTTTGCAAAAATTCAGACTTTATGGTATTAAGCTGTTCGAGTAGAAGTGACTTTCCCTGCTCGCTTAAGATAAATTGTGTATCCCTGCCATGTGCTTTCTTCACGCAGGGACAATGCAAATGAGTATTTAGCATTATGCAATAATTATCTGATAGCAGAAATGGGTGTCTTTGTCACAGTTTATTAGCGTGTGTGTCGATATTTTATTTATTTTTTTCTCTTATTGCTATTCGAGCAAAAGTGCGTGTAATTTTTAGTGCTCTTTTCTTATTTTCTCTACTTTTATGTAGAAGAAAGCCTCCTGCGTAAAAGCTGAATAGTGTTCTATCAGTGGAAGTGGGGTTGTTTGTTTGATTTTGTTGGGTGTTCGATATCTTGATGAAGTAAGCAGTGCTTAATTTTGCAGGTTTTTGAGCAGAAATGCTGGTATCTGAGCACGGAGTAGAAATTGCTATATTTCTCTGCTCCATAAGAAACTTTGTACGTCGTTTTCCAAGCAGACCGCGTTTAGTTTACGCGAAATGAGCTTATGTATGCTCTATGATGATCCGACGCAGGCTTAGCCCTTTTCCCCGATCACCAGTGTTTTGGCATTCGATGTCGCATGTCTAGACTTGTTCAGTAGTGTCTTTCTTGCTGCAATTTTTACCCTTCGCTGATATCTTGTTGCTGTCATGTTGTGCTAGCCGCGTAGCGATAAGCGGTGATTCTCCGATTATTCCTAGACGGTACGGCTTAAGCCTTTTCCCTGCTCACTGAAGGAAATTTGTGTATCCCTGTCCTGTGCTTTCTTTACGCAAGGGTAATGCGTCTGTGTATGTGGCACTATCATATACCAGACATGAGTGTCTTTTTCTTGGTTTATTGGCATATGCTTCAGGTTTTTTAAGTCAAGCAAAAGTGCGTGTAATATTTCGCTGCTCTTTTTCTTATTTTCTCTACTTTTATGTAGAAGAAAGCCTCCTGCGTAAAAGCTGAATAGTGTTCTACCAGTGGAAGTGGGGTTGTTTGTTTGATTTTGTTGGGTGTTCGATATCTTGACGAAGTAAGCAGTGCTTAATTTTGCAGGTTTTTGAGCAGAAATGCTGGTATCTGAGCACGGAGTAGAAATTTCTATATTTCTCTGCTCCTTAAGAAAATTTGTACGTCAGCAGACCGCGTTTAGTTTACGCGAAGTAGAAAAATGAAGTTGTGTATGCTCTATGATGATCCGCCGCGGGCTTAGGCCTTTTTCCCGATGAGCAGTGTTTTGTATGCGATGTCGCATGTCTGGACTTGATCAGTGTTGCAGTTTTTACCATTCGTTAATATCTTGTTGTTGTTGTCGTCTTGTGTTAGACGTTGAGCTTCGTAGCGATGTGCGGTAACGCTACGATTATTCCTGAGCGCTCCGTGTGTTTAATGCGTTGTCCTCTGTGCGTGCATGCGTGTGCTTTTTTTCTCCTGATTTGTGACGTCATCGTGGCATGTCTGGACTTGTTTAGCAGTGTTGCAGTTCTTCCCGCTGCTAGTATCTTGTTGGTGTCATGTTGTGCTAGCCGCGTGGCGATGTGCGGTGACCTGAGGTCTTAAGCCTTTTCCCTGCTCACCTAAGGAAATTTGTGTATCCCTGTCCTGTGCTTTCTTTACGCAAGGGCGATGCGTCTGCGTATGTGGCACTATCACATACCGGACCTGAGTGTCTTTTTCTTAGTTTATTAGCATATGCTTCAGGTTTTTTAAGTCAAGCACAAGTGCGCGCAATTTTTCGCTGCTCTCTTCCTCAAATCACCGATTTTACGCAGAAGAAAGTCGCATGGTGCAGCTGAGAAGTGGGTTTCTCTGATTGTTTTTTAGATGTTGTTAGGAGCTCGGTATGTTGAGGAAGTCAGCTGTTAAAGGTATCCGTGAAGAAATGCTTGCATCTGAACGCAGGTAAGGAATTCCTGAAGCACGGCACCCTCAGTGTAAATTAATTATTTTGGATATGAGTCGGCTTCACTGCATGACAAGGCTGAAATAAGAAGAGAGAAAAAATTGGAGCGCTTCATTAGTAGCGATCCAAGTAATAGGGCAATTATAGTTTCCATAGAAAGTTGAATTTTAATGGGCTCCTAAAATTATAGTTTTGTAGAAGCTTTTCGAAACTGCAATGCAATAATCATTAATATAGTATAGGAATGCCATCATGTTCCCGTAAAGGCGTTCTGTCTTGTGCTTTGGAGTGCGCGAATAGAACTTTGCTCCCAGGCTTTCCCGCCTTTATGCTCGCAATGCGCGAATGGAACTTTGCCCACCCGGCTTCCGCGCGTTTTTGCTCGCAGGTGTAGCCTCAGACAACGAATGTATGAGCATAGAAAGGGTCATGTATTACATAAGCCTGGAGGTGACGTTGAGTGGTCTCACTTATTATTTTAAGGAGCAGTGGTAGTTTGCTGTAATTCTAATGACCATGATGAGCCTTTGGGGTGAAAATAGTTAATATGCAGGGTGCTTTTTTGTTGAATTTTAATGAGAGAATCAATGTCATTCAGAGTAGGACAAAGGAAATAATCTTGCGATTCAATAATTAATAGGAGTCTTTGCCGGTGTCTTCTTCAGACAGGATGTGATGATGTCACGCAGACTGTAGCAATGCGTTGACTGTTACTGAAAAAAGTGTAGCAAAATGGTGTGTATTCCCCTGAGCAGATTTATGATGAGCACTGTTTTTGAACAAGAGGAGTGCGTGTGCTTGGAAATAGTTTGATGCTGGTTTCCTTCTTTGTTTCTTTTCGCTTTTTCCCCCTTGTTGTCTGACAAACATGCGCTGACATGCCTGGGCTTGTTCTGACATGCTTTCCTTCTACATGTAGTTTTTTTCTTTTTGTACAAGGAATATTCTTGACGATAGTGCTGCCTTGAATGGGAATAGTGCTATTCTTAATACTTTTGCGATTCATTTAGTTCAGAGAGTAACCGCGAGGGGGACAGGTGTGTGACTTTATTCAAGAGGAACAAAGCATCATTATTCAATTATCTACCTGGCTCTCGGGTGGGATGAACATGTCTTGCTGCACCATTTTTTCCCTGTACAGTAAGACTTTGGGAATGAAATGCTATAATCTCCTCTTTTCTATGGTGCTCTTCTGCAATAGTTCCCTATGCAATCGTTATAGAAGAATAAAGGAAATAATCTTGGGATAGTGATTCAATAAATAACAGGTCCCATGTCTAGAGCGTGCGCGTTCTTGAGCCACACACCTGCAAGATGACGTCATACCGTGGCTTCACTGCAGGTTGACCTTGTCTAGAGGAGCATTAGTGAAAAAAAAACAGGGTAGCCCTGAGACAATAGGATGCCGTCACGACCAATGAGACTGGCCTGCAGGGGGCGTAAGGATTCACTTCTCTCTTGGACACTGGCGGGTGTAGACACGGCAATTATGATCCTGGCGTTGGCCGTCAGTGGAAGAGCGTAGCTTAGGTGGGGTTCTGTCTGCCTCTGATGGGGTGTGGATGTATGGTTCGTCACTGGTGAATGGTGTTCGACGATGCAGGTGGATTTTGTGACGAGCGGATTTACAATGAGGGAATGCTGTGAACGGGAAAAATGATGGTGAGTGCCTTTTTCACTCTGTTCAAGTGTTCGTTTTCCTCTGTTGCCCAACAGTCGTGCGAATTTGTCCTGACGTGTCCTGACATGCCCCGATATGCATGCTTTCCTTTGTTAACGCTTTGTATTTTGTCTTTTTTTGACAAGAAACATTGTCGTCTTGACGATAGTGCTGCCCTGAGTTCTGCGCGCGTTGATTTGTTGAGTGCCTAGTCCTCTTATTAGCCGTTGATGGAGTTACATGTTAGGATGTTTTGTTCTTTTGCAAGTCTCATTTAGTAAGACTTTGGAATTCCTACGATCAGTTTTCATGCATGGTGCTCTTCTGCAATAGTTTCCTATGCAATCGTTATAGATGAATAAAGGAAATAATCTTGAGATAGTGATTCAATAAATAATAGGTCCCCTGTCTAGAGCGCACGCGTCCTTGAGCCACGCAGGTGCATGATGACGTCATACCGTGGCTTCACTGCAGATTGACCAAAGGAGCATTAGTGGAAAAAAACAGTGTAGCCCTGAGACAATAGGATGATGTCTGGACCAATGAGAACTGCCAGCAGGGGGCGCAGAAATGCTCTTCTCACTTAGCCTCACGACCAATGAGAACGGCCAGCAGGGGGCGCAGGAATGCTCTTCTCTCTTAGCCTCTCGCAGGTGGCGGTAGGAGCGCGCAGAGGGCGCTACGAGCGCGCGCATGCGTAGCACCCGTAGAGTGGCGCTTACGTCAGTCCACCTCTGGCTCTCGTTGGGAGAAGGCTTGCGGTCGTTCGCTCCGTCGTCACTTGATCCCTGGCTGTCGACGAGAGCAGTCGCACCGGTCTGCGCTCCTACTGTGGTGAGGTGATTTGTTGTGTAACTAATGATTTCGCCAACTTTGTTCCCGCTTTGTTTGCGATTTTCGTGCCCGTGCACGTCGGGTGCTGGTTGCTGTTGTCCGGGCATTCCCGCCATTTTCTATCATCTTCTGCCTTGGGACCGGGAGTAGCGCTGGCGTGATTCTTAATAATTTTGTTGTGAGATTAGTTGAGAAAGTAACCGCTAGGGGGTGCAGGGTTTGTACAGGACAAAAACCATTACGAGTCAGTTTCTACCTGCCTCTCGGATGGAGCAGTCGCATGGTTCTGCGCTCCTGTTCTGGTGGGCTCATTTGTTGTGTAACTAATTTTTTTTGTTGTTAGCTATTGATGGTTTGCATACTCTTGCTTTTCCAGCCTCTGTATTACGAGTGTTTTTCTCCTTGCATGCCCAGAGCTGTCCTAACTTGCCCAGACATGCCGTGATGACGTCACAGGATGTCCGGAACTGGTGGTCATAGCTGCGATGCTTTGCAACCTGCCTCTGTGCTCCGTCGCCCAGCGACGGTCAGCGGCCTTTCCGGACCGCTTTCTTCAAGATGGCGCCGTTGATCTTCAATTAAACTCCTTCTCTCCACTCTATTTCTATCTATTTTTTTATTTTTTATGGACTCTCATAGTGCACAACGCTCAGCTGGTCTGGACACGAGTTAGACTTTCCCCAATTAGTGTGGTGGCTCCCTGGAGGGTGCTGATTAATGTGGGGGGTCCCAATTAGCTCTAATTGCTAATTAAATCGTGTTCAGGCCAGTTGGGCGTTGTGCACTGTGAGAGTCCAGTACCTACTACTCTCACCACCTGTCACTTCGTACGAGAATCATCTGTAAGAAATACAACTTCAAAATGTCAGTGTAAGGCAGTGTGTAGGCATCGAAGTATATAACACACCGTTTGGCACCCAGCGCCATTGGTAACGTTACGTGGTTGGTAATCTTCCTATCGGCGCTCATAATGCGTGTCTGCGAACAGTAGTAAAAGCATAAAGTGAAGAGGAATGGCTGTCAATCACAAAAGCATATTTGAGACATCGCCTACATACCTCAAAAACAGTTACAATCCCGAAGACAAAACGCAAATTACTTGAGATCCGCGGCCCACGTCCTCACACTTCAACGTTTCAAAACAGACTGATTCAACCGCTGGCGACTGACCGAAACGCTTCCACTTCGTGCAGTGCAATAATGCACGGATTGCGAGAACAATAGCTTCAAGGGGGGAAGGCAATACAAGGTTATCACGGCACGTGTTCCTTGAAGGAATAATGCACAAACACGTGAAATCTTGCGATCTATTTTCCAAAGCGGACGAGGTAGCATGTTCCGCGGCGCGGAAAACACGTAGCAACTTGCTCTGGGAGGTGTTGCACGACGCACTGTCGCAAAGCTGTCTGAGAGGTCCCCCCAAACCTCTTAGGGCTACATGAATGATTATACAACGTTTTCCAGATTTTCTCTAAGAGGTCCTCTCAGACCCCTCTGTGCTGCCTGAAAGGTCCTACCAGACCTTTCAAGATTTCTTGAAAGGACCTCTCAGACCCTTCAGAAGTGCTAAAGGGTCCTACCAGACCTTTCAAGATTTCTTAAAAGGTCCTCTCAGACCTCTTAGGACTGCTTGAGAGGTCCTCTCAGACCCCTCAGAGTTTCGTAGAAGGTCCTCTCAGACCTCTTAGGACTGCTTGAGAGGTCCTCTCAGACCTCTCAGAATTTCTTAAAAGGTCCTCTCAGACCTCTTAAAAAATCCTGAGAGGCCTCTCAGATACATTTTCACTAGGGATCGTCACGGGCGATTGAAGCAAGTCCAGAGCCAGGTAGACCTGAGCTTGAAAGCTTTCAGCTTCAAGACAACGCATCGGCACCAGTGGGCGCAGGTACGTGTTCGTCATTGTGATTATATGGTGCTCAACTAAGATTTCTCAACCCGTGACACTGGCATACTTGACAGTTACCTTATCTGCAGGTGATTCAAGCGTAATCTCCGCTGGAACGAATTCCTCACGTGGCATGTCCACGCAAGGTAGGAATATAAGCATTTACTGATAAATGGAAAATGACAAAAACCAGCTGAGTCTGCCATACCCCGTGCCTGGTGTGAAATTTATAACTAGTTTTTGTACCGGCCTCATAAGGACTGCAGACGACAGCACTGTTTGTTTACTAATTTCAGATCAGTCATGCCAGACCGAGGCAGAGATGTGCACCAAGGTGGAAGTTAACAGGTTGAACACAAAACTGTGGGCTGCTTTGAAGAAAGTTTGGAGCCTTCAGCGGAAGATTGCTCAACAGAAGACAGCGTGCACGACCAAACACACGTCTCATGGAAAGCTGGCCGCTGTGGAGAAGCTCCCAGGCAGGCAAAAGGTTCTACTCGACCAAAGCCTTAAGAAAGCCAGTGCCAAGTCATCATCTGCAATGAGGTACAGTGTGTCTATTTATACCGTGGGCCTATAATAGCCATTATGGAACCACGATTTGTACTTATTGTAGCTGTGACTATAGTCCATGGTGTGACGTAATACATGCAGGTACAGTGCTGAATGCATCTACGACAGCCTCCTTTTGAAATAAAGTCGACAGCTGTGTATGCTTTTCTTCGGGAGAACGACTACCTACCACTTCCCTCTCCACGCTCGATTTACTGCTACATGCGGAGCCTGAAGGCAGATTTTGGTTTCGACCTAAGTATATTCCAACTGCTCAAGGAGAAGGTGGTAGGAATGCATGAAAGGGAGCGAAGAGGTATTCTACTTTTGTCTTTGCAGCCTGTTCTATTTAGTTGTCACTACATGTGAAACGGTTGAATTTCAGGAGTGTTGATGTTCGATGAAATGAGCGTCCGCAAAGGCCTGCACCTCAGGGAGTCGGACATGAGCCTTCTTGGGAAGGTGGACCTCGGAACGGAAACAAGGCCCGAGGACAGCATAAGGGACGGGGACCATGTTCTCGTATTCCTTTTCAGACCATTCCTGGGAGGATGGTCACAGACTGTTGGGTCATTTCGTACCTCTGGGGCAACACCTGGTACAGCACTAGCAAGATTGGTCCTGTAGTGCATCGTGCACCTGAGCAACGCTAGCGTGATTGTGGATGCAGTCACATGTGACAATTCAACGTCCAACCGTGCTGCACTGAACACTTTAGGTACAGCACTCTACGTAGTGTACTCTTCTGGCTGTGTCTCATTTCCATGTTATCATCAATGTCTCTCCACTTACATGTATCAGTGGAGGAAGTGTCCCAAGTGGCAGAGGCACAAATGCAGTCACTGTTCCTTCCAGCATCCTTGCAATGAAGACAGAAGAGTATTCTGCATGTACGATGCACCACATATAATAAAGTGTATAAGGAACAATCTGCTCAAAGTTGGAAAGTTCACAGTAAGTTCACAGAATATGAATGGCTACCTGTTGTGCCAGTAAAATATATTTTGAAACGTCTTTTTTAAGCTTCCAGATGGAGGGGGAAGTGTGGCACAAGCACTACTTCGCGCTTCTGGACTATGACTTGCAGCAAGGGGGACTGCGAGCAGCACCAAAGTTGACACGTGCTCACGTGTTCCCCAACCCATTTCAGAAAATGAGTGTCAAGCTTGCTGTTCACGTTGCTCATACACAGATGGCGTTATACATCGCTTGCTAACTCTTCAATTTCATTTTAGCTATTCAGCGACACAGTGGCATCATCCCTAAAGCTGTATGGTAGCATGCCGCAATACACAAAGCTTCATCAAGCAGAGGCAACAGTCGCCTTCACAAGACTGATGAACAAGCTCTTTGACTGCCTCAACGTACAGAGACCAGCTGATCTTGTCAAGGCTGGTCCAGGGCAGGTTCAGGTATGCTGTGTTGGAACTGATTTCATCAAGGCAGTTGTCATTTGTTACATAGCAAGTAGGCATGGTTGCATGCTCAAGCGCTGCATTTTTGTGTGCATGTGATTAAGAGAACTTGGCATGGCTAGACAGATGGTGTGATTACATGTCATCACTGACACCACAACAGCAGCTCTTTTTTCTGAGCGATGCGACTTGTAGAGCTCTGAGGGTCACACTGCACAGCACCATTAGCCTTACAGAGGTTCTTCTGTCTTCGGGATATCGTTACGTCTTAACAGGAAAATTCGGACAGGACCCGCTTGAGGTAAGAGCTCAGCATTGCTTTCGTAAAGATTGCAGGTTGCATTCCTGACGGTGGCATTTCCTCGTTTCAGAAGTTCTTTGGAATTTCCAGACGCGTAGCAGGTGATGGCGGCCAGCCAACAGTACAACAGTTTCTGTACATCTACAGAATGCTGTCGGTGAACAATCTCGTCAAGCCTCCAAAGCGATGCAATGTGTCCGGGCAAGGGCCTCAGTTGCTCCTGAAGCTGCATAGCCTCTTCGGAAAAAAGTCAACTGTCAAAAGCCAGGTAAATGAATGTTCACGTAAGTGTAGGATTGAAACGACCATGCAGGTATATATGCAGTACATCAAACATAATGTGGAATGGCTTGGTTTCAGGCGACTCAGCTGGAAAAGGAACTTGAGCTGATACTTCAGCGTCCTGTGTTATCAGAACTTCACAGCAATGCCGAAACTCCATCCCTCACTGCTGCTGATGAATATATACTTAAGTACCTTGGCGGCTACGTTGCAAAGAAGTTCTCCACCGATTCTTGCAGCAACTGCGTGGCATCGTTGCATGGAGAACAGGAAGCAACCGGACTGATTAGCATACGCACTCATGGCGGCCTGGCAACACCATCACTGCGGCTTTTAAATCTTCTAAAGATAGTTGAGCCTCATATACGAAATGCCACCATAAACCAAGTCTGTGGCAGTTCTGTGTATCATGAAATAATTGAAGACTGTTTCATTGACGGCAAACTTCCTGGAGTTGCAGTGGGATGCAGTGACCACTATGCACAAAAAACAGCTGAGGTGCTGCATTTCTTCGTGAAGTGCCGCTTGCATTTCTTCACCAGGGAGAGAAACAAGAAGTTCCGGGAGTCCAAGCCCCGTTCATCTCCTGCGTCCGGGGGCAAGAAGGGATCATGACTATTTTGCTGTGAACAATCAAGATGGACAACTAGGATGGACAAGCTGCATGAAAGCTCAAATGCGCTACTTCTCACGACACCCAAGAGGCAAAACGGCCCTTTTCAGAGCCACCCCAATTCCTCAACACGAGGCTTGCCTCTGCGTCAGTGAGTGATCCACACACGTCACAAGTCATTGGTGACTAAGGTTGTCACGATGATTAGCGTTTGCGGCACATAAGCAGTGTGCAATAAAGTGGTTGAAATAATGGAAATGTGCTGAAAGCACAGGCTAATTAGCTTTCCCAATGCACCTTGCACTGTCTCAATGTGTTCAATCATTTGTGATGCTCATAGCAATTGTCACTTCAGAGAATTTGATGAAGAAACGAGAAGAAAGGCTCCTTGGTATGGTAAATGCTAATATCTATTTTCGAGCCTACTGCAAATGACAACTTGGGGGGGACCCAATTGACCAGAACCAACCCTGACCAGTATTATAAATCCGCGTGTGGCTGTGGTTCGTATGAAATATAAAAAAGAAAAGTTCGAATAATTTCCTGTCATTATATGAGCGCAGCTGCACACAAATCCTTCAATCGGTTTCCTGTTCCTTCCAGTTCCTGTTCCAACCTGTTTCCTTCAATCTGTCTTAATCTTTCAACCGTATGCAATAGGACAGTCGTAATGACAAATGATTCAAATAAAGCATTCAGTCGCAACAAATTGTTCTGTATAATGACTGTCAGCGTACATTAAGGAACCGTGGTAAAATACTCCTGCCGTTGTGGCTTTGCCTGAACTACGTAATCATAGAGGCGCCCCCGTTTATGTCGACAGCTACCACACAATGCGCGTCGACTGCGTATGCACGAGAAAAAAGTGATCAAAGCATCAAAGTCAGTATTTAAGCAACTTAGGTTATTAAGAGAAGCAAAGATTCCCACTTCAGAACGGGAAAGGCACGCTACTCACGACAATGCATCGCTGACGCACGTTCGCATCAACAGCTTTGCGGCTAGTGGACAAACAAAAAAGCCAAGAAGGAAAAAACTATGAAGCAACGACCTATTAAGAGCAACTGTACCATGTATAAGAACATTTTTTTCGAGCGTTTCTGGAGCCGACACGCTTACAACAACACCACGCGATGTCCCATTCCCGGATAGCATAGCCACATTTCATACCGCAAACCTATCGCGGCGCCGTGAGTCCCTAGGCCAACTTATCGGCGGAGCTGCATGACCAGTAGCTATTAAGGGACCGTGGAAGAACCGTCGGCTTACCTAAATAGAGCTCGGGTGACGTTCATCCCGAAGACGCAAGCCCCGACTGGACATGAAGACTTCAGGCCTATTTCGGTGGCTCCGGTGCTCTTGCGCCTCCTGAACAGAATCCTGGCAAAGCGATTGGCGGTTGAGCTGCAGTTGG
>NW_026999578.1:0-56999 GCF_037126465.1 Ornithodoros turicata | reverse complement strand
GACACAACTTAATTGGCTGTAGAGATATGGAAAGTTATCGCAAGATTGGCTCTGACGGCGAAAAAGACGTCCGAGACAGGGGAGTGCCATAGTGGAGGGGTCTGCAAAATAAAAATACATGGTGAAATGAAGCGAATCTTAATGGGGCACCTCTTGAGAGACGGGGCAATAAGAGGACACAACTTAATTGGCTGTAGAGATATGGAAAGTTATCGCAAGATTGGCTCTGACGGCGAAAAAGACGTCCGAGACAGGGGAGTGCCATAGTGGAGGGGTCTGCAAAATAAAAATACATGGTGAAATGAAGCGAATCTTAATGGGGCACCTCTTGAGAGACGGGGCAATAAGAGGACACAACTTACTTGGCTGTAGAGATATGGGAAGTTATCGCAAGATTGGCTCTGACGGCGAAAAAGACGTCCGAGACAGAGGAGTGCCATAGTGGAGGGGTCTGTAAAATACAAATACATGAATAAATGAAGCGAATCTTAATGGGGCACCTCTTGAGAGATGGGGCAATAAGAGGGCAGAACTTACGTGGCTGTAGAAATATGAGAAGTTATCGCAGGATTGGCTCTGACGGCAAAAAAGACGTCAGAGACACGAAAGTACCATAGTGGAGAGGTCTGCAAAAAAAAATACTTAGTGAAATAAAGCGAATCTTAATGGGGCACCTATTGAGAGATGGGGCAATAAGAGGGCACAACTTACTTGGCTGTAGAGATATGGGAAGTTATCGCAAGATTGGCTCTGACAGCGAAAAAGACGTCAGAGAAAGGGGAGTGGCATAGTGGAGGGGTCTGCAAAATAGAAATACATGGTGAAATATCAAGCGAATCTTAATGGGGCACCTCTTGAGAGATGGGGCAAAAAGAGGGCACAACTTACTTGGCTGTAGAGATATGGGAAGTTATCGCAAGATTGGCTCTGACAGCGAAAAAGACGTCAGAGAAAGGGGAGTGGCATAGTGGAGGGGTCTGCAAAATAAAAATACATGGTGAAATATAAAGCGAATCTTAATGGGGCACCTCTTAAGAGATGGGGCAATAAGAAGGCACAACTTACTTGGCTGTAGAGATATGGGAAGTTATCGCAAGATTGGCTCTGACAGCGAAAAAGACGTCAGAGAAAGGGGAGTGGCATAGTGGAGGGGTCTGCAAAATAAAAATACATGGTGAAATATAAAGCGAATCTTAATGGGGCACCTCTTAAGAGATGGGGCAATAAGAAGGCACAACTTACTTGGCTGTAGAGATATGGGAAGTTATCGCAAGATTGGCTCTGACAGCGAAAAAGACGTCAGAGAAAGGGGAGTGGCATAGTGGAGGGGTCTGCAAAATAAAAATACATGGTGAAATATAAAGCGAATCTTAATGGGGCACCTCTTGAGAGATGGGGCAAAAAGAGGGCACAACTTACTTGGCTGTAGAGATATGGGAAGTTATCGCAAGATTGGCTCTGACAGCGAAAAAGACGTCAGAGAAAGGGGAGTGGCATAGTGGAGGGGTCTGCAAAATAAAAATACATGGTGAAATATAAAGCGAATCTTAATGGGGCACCTCTTGAGAGATGGGGCAAAAAGAGGGCACAACTTACTTGGCTGTAGAGATATGGGAAGTTATCGCAAGATTGGCTCTGACAGCGAAAAAGACGTCAGAGAAAGGGGAGTGGCATAGTGGAGGGGTCTGCAAAATAAAAATACATGGTGAAATATAAAGCGAATCTTAATGGGGCACCTCTTGAGAGATGGGGCAAAAAGAGGGCACAACTTACTTGGCTGTAGAGATATGGGAAGTTATCGCAAGATTGGCTCTGACAGCGAAAAAGACGTCAGAGAAAGGGGAGTGGCATAGTGGAGGGGTCTGCAAAATAAAAATACATGGTGAAATATAAAGCAAATCTTAATGGGGCACCTCTTGAGAGATGGGGCAAAAAGAGGGCACAACTTACTTGGCTGTAGAGATATGGGAAGTTATCGCAAGATTGGCTCTGACAGCGAAAAAGACGTCAGAGAAAGGGGAGTGGCATAGTGGAGGGGTCTGCAAAATAAAAATACATGGTGAAATATAAAGCGAATCTTAATGGGGCACCTCTTGAGAGATGGGGCAAAAAGAGGGCACAACTTACTTGGCTGTAGAGATATGGGAAGTTATCGCAAGATTGGCTCTGACAGCGAAAAAGACGTCAGAGAAAGGGGAGTGGCATAGTGGAGGGGTCTGCAAAATAAAAATACATGGTGAAATATAAAGCGAATCTTAATGGGGCACCTCTTAAGAGATGGGGCAATAAGAAGGCACAACTTACTTGGCTGTAGAGATATGGGAAGTTATCGCAAGATTGGCTCTGACAGCGAAAAAGACGTCAGAGAAAGGGGAGTGGCATAGTGGAGGGGTCTGCAAAATAGAAATACATGGTGAAATATAAAGCGAATCTTAATGGGGCACCTCTTGAGAGATGAGGCAAAAAGAGGGCACAACTTACTTGGCTGTAGAGATATGGGAAGTTATCGCAAGATTGGCTCTGACAGCGAAAAAGACGTCAGAGAAAGGGGAGTGGCATAGTGGAGGGGTCTGCAAAATAAAAATACATGGTGAAATAGAGCGATTCTTACTGGGGCACCTCTTGAGAGATGGGGCAATAAGAGGGCACAACTTACTTGGCTGTAGAGATATGGGAAGTTATCGCAACATTGGCTCTGACAGCGAAAAAGACGTCAGAGAAAGGGGAGTGGCATAGTGGAGGGGTCTGCAAAATAGAAATACATGGTGAAATATAAAGCGAATCTTAATGGGGCACCTCTTGAGAGATGGGGCAAAAAGAGGGCACAACTTACTTGGCTGTAGAGATATGGGAAGTTATCGCAAGATTGGCTCTGACAGCGAAAAAGACGTCAGAGAAAGGGGAGTGGCATAGTGGAGGGGTCTGCAAAATAGAAATACATGGTGAAATATAAAGCGAATCTTAATGGGGCACCTCTTGAGAGATGGGGCAAAAAGAGGGCACAACTTACTTGGCTGTAGAGATATGGGAAGTTATCGCAAGATTGGCTCTGACAGCGAAAAAGACGTCAGAGAAAGGGGAGTGGCATAGTGGAGGGGTCTGCAAAATAGAAATACATGGTGAAATATAAAGCGAATCTTAATGGGGCACCTCTTGAGAGATGGGGCAAAAAGAGGGCACAACTTACTTGGCTGTAGAGATATGGGAAGTTATCGCAAGATTGGCTCTGACAGCGAAAAAGACGTCAGAGAAAGGGGAGTGGCATAGTGGAGGGGTCTGCAAAATAGAAATACATGGTGAAATATAAAGCGAATCTTAATGGGGCACCTCTTGAGAGATGGGGCAAAAAGAGGGCACAACTTACTTGGCTGTAGAGATATGGGAAGTTATCGCAAGATTGGCTCTGACAGCGAAAAAGACGTCAGAGAAAGGGGAGTGGCATAGTGGAGGGATCTGCAAAATAGATATACATGGTGAAATATAAAGCGAATCTTAATGGGGCACCTCTTGAGAGATGGGGCAAAAAGAGGGCACAACTTACTTGGCTGTAGAGATATGGGAAGTTATCGCAAGATTGGCTCTGACAGCGAAAAAGACGTCAGAGAAAGGGGAGTGGCATAGTGGAGGGGTCTGCAAAATAGAAATACATGGTGAAATATAAAGCGAATCTTAATGGGGCACCTCTTGAGAGATGGGGCAAAAAGAGGGCACAACTTACTTGGCTGTAGAGATATGGGAAGTTATCGCAAGATTGGCTCTGACAGCGAAAAAGACGTCAGAGAAAGGGGAGTGGCATAGTGGAGGGGTCTGCAAAATAGAAATACATGGTGAAATATAAAGCGAATCTTAATGGGGCACCTCTTGACAGATGGGGCAATAAGAGGGCACAACTTACTTGGCTGTAGAGATATGGGAAGTTATCGCAAGATTGGCTCTGACAGCGAAAAAGACGTCAGAGAAAGGGGAGTGGCATAGTGGAGGGGTCTGCAAAATAAAAATACATGGTGAAATGGAGCGAATCTTAATGGGGCACCTTTAGAGAGATGGGGCAATAAGAGGGCACAACTTACTTGGCTGTAGAGATATGGGAAGTTATCGCAAGAGTGGCTCTGACGGCGAAAAAGACGTCCGAGACAGGGGAGTGCCATAGTGGAGGGGTCTGCAAAATAAAAATACATGGTGAAATAAAGCGAATCTTAATGGGGCGCCTCTTGAGAGATGGGGTTATAAGAGGGCACAACTTACGTGGCTGTAGAGATATGAGAAGTTATCGCAAGATTGGCTCTGACGGCGAAAAAGACGTCCGAGACAGGGGAGTGCCATAGTGGAGGGGTCTGCAAAATAAAAATACATGGTGAAATAAAGCGAATCTTAATGAGGCGCCTCTTGAGAGATGGGGTTATAAGAGGGCACAACTTACGTGGCTGTAGAGATATGAGAAGTTATCGCAAGATTGGCTCTGACGGCGAAAAAGACGTCCGAGACAGGGGAGTGCCATAGTGGAGGGGTCTGCAAAATAAAAATACATGGTGAAATAAAGCGAATCTTAATGGGGCGCCTCTTGAGAGATGGGGTTGAAAGAGGGCACAACTTACTTGGCTGTAGAGATATGGGAAGTTATCGCAAGATTGGCTCTGACAGCGAAAAAGACGTCAGAGAAAGGGGAGTGGCATAGTGGAGGGGTCTGCAAAATAAAAATACATGGTGAAATATAAAGCGAATCTTAATGGGGCACCTCTTAAGAGATGGGGCAATAAGAGGGCACAACTTACTTGGCTGTAGAGATATGGGAAGTTATAGCAAGATTGGCTCTGACGGCGAAAAAGACGTCCGAGACAGGGGAGTGCCATAGTGGAGGGGTCTGCAAAAGAGAAATACATGGTGAAATAAAGCGAATCTTAATGGGGCACCTCTTGAGAGATGGGGCAATAAGAGGACACAACTTACTTGGCTGTAGAGATATGGGAAGTTCTCGCAAGATTGGCTCTGACAGCGAAAAAGACGGCCGAGACAGGGGAGAGTCTGCAAAATAAAAGTACATGGTGAAATGAAGCGAATCTTAATGGGGCACATCTCGGGAGATGGGGCAAAAAGAGGGCAACACTTACTTTGCTGTAGAAATATGGGAAGTTATCGCAAGATTGGCTCTGACAGCGAAAAAGACGTCCGAGACAGGGGAGCGCCATAGTGGAGGGGTCTGCAATATAAAAATACATGGTGAAATAAAGCGAGTCTTAATGGGGCACCTCTTGAGAGATGGGGTTATAAGAGGGCACAACTTACTTCGCTGTAGAGATATGGGAAGTTATCGCAAGATTGTCTCTGACGGCGAAAAAGACGTCCGAAACAAGGTAGTGCCATAGTGGAGGGGTCTGCAAAATAAAAACACATGGTGAAATAAAGTGAATCTTAATGGGGCACCTCTTGACAGATGGGGCGATAAGAGGGCACAACTTACTTGGCTGTAGAGATATGGGAAGTTATCGCAAGATTGTCTCTGACGGCGAAAAAGACGTCCGAGACAAGGTAGTGCCATAGTGGAGGGGTCTGCAAAATAAAAACACATGGTGAAATAAAGTGAATCTTAATGGGGCACCTCTTGACAGATGGGGCGATAAGAGGGCACAACTTACTTGGCTGTAGAGATATGGGAAGTTATCGCAAGATTGTCTCTGACGGCGAAAAAGACGTCCGAAACAAGGTAGTGCCATAGTGGAGGGGTCTGCAAAATAAAAACACATGGTGAAATAAAGTGAATCTTAATGGGGCACCTCTTGACAGATGGGGCGATAAGAGGGCACAACTTACTTGGCTGTAGAGATATGGGAAGTTCTCGCAAGATTGGCTCTGACAGCGAAAAAGACGTCCGAGACAGGGGAGTGCCATAGTGGAGAGTCTGCAAAATAAAAATACATGGTGAAATGAAGCGAATCTAAATGGGGCACATCTCGGGAGATGGGACAATAAGAGGGCACAACTTACTTGGCTGTAGAAATATGGGAAGTTATCGCAAGATTGGCTTGACAGCGAAAAAGACGTCCGAGACAGGGGAGTGCCATAGTGAAGAGTCTGCAAAATAAAAATACATGGTGAAATGAAGCGAATCTAAATGGGGCACATCTCGGGAGATGGGACAATAAGAGGGCACAACTTACTTGGCTGTAGAAATATGGGAAGTTATCGCAAGATTGGCTCCGACAGCGAAAAAGACGTCCGAGACAGGGGAGTGGCATAGTGGAGGGGTCTGCAAAACAGAAATACATCTTGAAATAAAGCGAATCTTAATGGGGCACCTCTTGAGAGATGGGGCAATAAGAGGGCACAACTTACTTGGCTGTAGAGATATGGGAAGTTATCGCAAGATTGGCTCTGACAGCGAAAAAGACGTCTGAGACAGGGGAGCGCCATAGTGGAGGGGGTCTGCATAACAAAAATACATGGTGAAATATCAAACGAATCTTAATGGGGCATCTCTTGGGAGATGGGGCAATAAGAGGGCACAACTTACTTGGCTGTAGAAATATGAGAAGTTATCCCAAGATTGGCTCTGACAGCGAAAAAGACGTCAGAGAAAGGGGAGTGGCATAGTGGAGGGGTCTGCAAAATAAAAATACATGGTGAAATGGAGCGAATCTTAATGGGGCACCTCTTGAGAGATGGGGCAATAAGAGGGCACAACTTACGTGGCTGTAGAGATATGGGAAGTTATCGCAAGATTGGCTCTGACGGCGAAAAAGACGTCCGAGACAGGGGAGTGCCATAGTGGAGGGGTCTGCAAAATAAAAATACATCTTGAAATAAAGCGAATCTTAATGGGGCACCTCTTGAGAGATGGGGCAATAAGAGGGCACAACTTACTTGGCTGTAGAGATATGGGAAGTTATCCCAAGATTGGCTCTGACAGCGAAAAAGACGTCAGAGAAAGGGGAGTGGCATAGTGGAGGGGTCTGCAAAATAAAAATACATGGTGAAATGGAGCGAATCTTAATGGGGCACCTCTTGAGAGATGGGGCAATAAGAGGGCACAACTTACGTGGCTGTAGAGATATGGGAAGTTATCCCAAGATTGGCTCTGACAGCGAAAAAGACGTCAGAGAAAGGGGAGTGGCATAGTGGAGGGGTCTGCAAAATAAAAATACATGGTGAAATGGAGCGAATCTTAATGGGGCACCTCTTGAGAGATGGGGCAATAAGAGGGCACAACTTACGTGGCTGTAGAAATAAGAGAAGTTATCCCAAGATTGGCTCCGACAGCGAAAAAGACGTCCGAGACAGGGGAGTGGCATAGTGGAGGGGTCTGCAAAACAGAAATACATCTTGAAATAAAGCGAATCTTAATGGCGCACCTCTTGAGAGATGGGGCAATAAGAGGGCACAACTTACTTGGCTGTAGAGATATGGGAAGTTATCGCAAGATTGGCTCTGACAGCGAAAAAGACGTCTGAGACAGGGGAGCGCCATAGTGGAGGGGGTCTGCATAACAAAAATACATGGTGAAATATCAAACGAATCTTAATGGGGCATCTCTTGGGAGATGGGGCAATAAGAGGGCACTACTTACGTGGCTGTAGAGATATGGGAAGTTATCGCAAGATTGGCTCTGACGGCGAAAAAGACGTCCGAGACAGGGGAGTGCCATAGTGGAGGGGTCTGCAAAATAAAAATACATCTTGAAATAAAGCGAATCTTAATGGGGCACCTCTTGAGAGATGGGGCAATAAGAGGGCACAACTTACTTGGCTGTAGAGATATGGGAAGTTATCCCAAGATTGGCTCTGACAGCGAAAAAGACGTCAGAGAAAGGGGAGTGGCATAGTGGAGGGGTCTGCAAAATAAAAATACATGGTGAAATGGAGCGAATCTTAATGGGGCACCTCTTGAGAGATGGGGCAATAAGAGGGCACAACTTACGTGGCTGTAGAGATATGGGAAGTTATCCCAAGATTGGCTCTGACAGCGAAAAAGACGTCAGAGAAAGGGGAGTGGCATAGTGGAGGGGTCTGCAAAATAAAAATACATGGTGAAATGGAGCGAATCTTAATGGGGCACCTCTTGAGAGATGGGGCAATAAGAGGGCACAACTTACGTGGCTGTAGAAATAAGAGAAGTTATCCCAAGATTGGCTCTGACAGCGAAAAAGACGTCCGAGACAGGGGAGTGGCATAGTGGAGGGGTCTGCAAAACAGAAATACATCTTGAAATAAAGCGAATCTTAATGGGGCACCTCTTGAGAGATGGGGCAATAAGAGGGCACAACTTACTTGGCTGTAGAGATATGGGAAGTTATCGCAAGATTGGCTCTGACAGCGAAAAAGACGTCTGAGACAGGGGAGCGCCATAGTGGAGGGGGTCTGCATAACAAAAATACATGGTGAAATATCAAACGAATCTTAATGGGGCATCTCTTGGGAGATGGGGCAATAAGAGGGCACAACTTACTTGGCTGTAGAAATATGAGAAGTTATCCCAAGATTGGCTCTGACAGCGAAAAAGACGTCAGAGAAAGGGGAGTGGCATAGTGGAGGGGTCTGCAAAATAAAAATACATGGTGAAATGGAGCGAATCTTAATGGGGCACCTCTTGAGAGATGGGGCAATAAGAGGGCACAACTTACGTGGCTGTAGAGATATGGGAAGTTATCGCAAGATTGGCTCTGACGGCGAAAAAGACGTCCGAGACAAGGTAGTGTCATAGTGGAGGGGTCTGCAAAATAAAAATACATGGTGAAATAAAGCGAATCTTAATGGGGCACCTCTTGAGAGAAGGGGCAATAAGAGGGCACAACTTACTTGGCTGTAGAGATATGGGAAGTTATCGCAGGATTGGCTCTGACGGCAAAAAAGACGTCCGAGACAGGGGAGTGCCATAGTGGAGGGGTCTGTAAAATAAAAATACATGGTGAAATGAAGCGAATCTTAATGGGGCACCTCTTGAGAGATGGGGTTATAAGAGGGCACAACTTACTTGGCTGTAGAGATATGGGAAGTTATCGCAGGATTGGCTCTGACGGCAAAAAAGACGTCCGAGACAGGGGAGTGCCATAGTGGAGGGGTCTGTAAAATAAAAATACATGGTGAAATAAAGCGAATCTTAATGGGGCACCTCTAGAGAGATGGGGCAATAAGAAGGCACAACTTACTTGGCTGTAGAGATATGGGAAGTTATCGCAAGATTGGCTCTGACAGCGAAAAAGACGTCAGAGAAAGGGGAGTGGCATAGTGGAGGGGTCTGCAAAATAAAAATACATGGTGAAATGGAGCGAATCTTAATGGGGCACCTCTTGAGAGATGGGGCAATAAGAGGGCACAACTTACGTGGCTGTAGAGATATGGGAAGTTATCGCAAGATTGGCTCTGACAGCGAAAAAGACGTCAGAGAAAGGGGAGTGGCATAGTGGAGGGGGTCTGCATAATAAAAATACATGGTGAAATATCAAACGAATCTTAATGGGGCACCTCTTGAGAGATGGGGCAATAAGAGGGCACAACTTACTTGGCTGTAGAAATAAGAGAAGTTATCCCAAGATTGGCTCTGACAGCGAAAAAGACGTCAGAGAAAGGGGAGTGGCATAGTGGAGGGGGTCTGCATAATAAAAATACATGGTGAAATATCAAACGAATCTTAATGGGGCATCTCTTGGGAGATGGGGCAATAAGAGGGCACAACTTACTTGGCTGTAGAAATAAGAGAAGTTATCCCAAGATTGGCTCTGACAGCGAAAAAGACGTCAGAGAAAGGGGAGTGGCATAGTGGAGGGGGTCTGCATAATAAAAATACATGGTGAAATATCAAACGAATCTTAATGGGGCACCTCTTGAGAGATGGGGCAATAAGAGGGCACAACTTACTTGGCTGTAGAAATAAGAGAAGTTATCCCAAGATTGGCTCTGACAGCGAAAAAGACGTCAGAGAAAGGGGAGTGGCATAGTGGAGGGGGTCTGCATAATAAAAATACATGGTGAAATATCAAACGAATCTTAATGGGGCATCTCTTGGGAGATGGGGCAATAAGAGGGCACAACTTACTTGGCTGTAGAAATAAGAGAAGTTATCCCAAGATTGGCTCTGACAGCGAAAAAGACGTCAGAGAAAGGGGAGTGGCATAGTGGAGGGGGTCTGCATAATAAAAATACATGGTGAAATATCAAACGAATCTTAATGGGGCACCTCTTGAGAGATGGGGCAATAAGAGGGCACAACTTACTTGGCTGTAGAAATAAGAGAAGTTATCCCAAGATTGGCTCTGACAGCGAAAAAGACGTCAGAGAAAGGGGAGTGGCATAGTGGAGGGGGTCTGCATAATAAAAATACATGGTGAAATATAAAGCGAATCTTAATGGGGCACCTCTTGAGAGATGGGGCAATAAGAGGGCACAACTTACTTGGCTGTAGAAATAAGAGAAGTTATCCCAAGATTGGCTCTGACAGCGAAAAAGACGTCAGAGAAAGGGGAGTGGCATAGTGGAGGGGGTCTGCATAATAAAAATACATGGTGAAATATAAAGCGAATCTTAATGGGGCACCTCTTGAGAGATGGGGCAATAAGAGGGCACAACTTACTTGGCTGTAGAGATATGGGAAGTTATCGCAAGATTGGCTCTGACGGCGAAAAAGACGTCCGAGACAGGGGAGTGCCATAGTGGAGGGGTCTGCAAAATAAAAATACATGGTGAAATGAAGCGAATCTTAATGGGGCACCTCTTGAGAGACGGGGCAATAAGAGGACACAACTTAATTGGCTGTAGAGATATGGAAAGTTATCGCAAGATTGGCTCTGACGGCGAAAAAGACGTCCGAGACAGGGAAGTGCCATAGTGGAGGGGTCTGCAAAAGAAAAATACATGGTGAAATGAAGCGAATCTTAATGGGGCACCTCTTGAGAGACGGGGCAATAAGAGGACACAACTTACTTGGCTGTAGAGATATGGGAAGTTATCGCAAGATTGGCTCTGACGGCGAAAAAGACGTCCGAGACAGGGGAGCGCCATAGTGGAGGGGTCTGCAAAATAAAAATACATGGTGAAATGAAGCGAATCTTAATGGGGCACCTCTTGAGAGACGGGTCAATAAGAGGACACAACTTACTTGGCTGTAGAGATATGGGAAGTTATCGCAAGATTGGCTCTGACGGCGAAAAAGACGTCCGAGACAGGGGAGTGCCATAGTGGAGGGGTCTGCAAAATAAAAATACATGGTGAAATGAAGCGAATCTTAATGGGGCACCTCTTGAGAGACGGGGCAATAAGAGGACACAACTTACTTGGCAGTAGAGATATGGGAAGTTATCGCAAGATTGGCTCTGACGGCGAAAAAGACGTCCGAGACAGGGGAGTGCCATAGTGGAGGGGTCTGCAAAATAAAAATACATGGTGAAATGAAGCGAATCTTAATGGGGCACCTCTTGAGAGACGGGGCAATAAGAGGACACAACTTACTTGGCTGTAGAGATATGGGAAGTTATCGCAAGATTGGCTCTGACGGCGAAAAAGACGTCCGAGACAGGGGAGTGCCATAGTGGAAGGGTCTGCAAAATAAAAATACAAGGTGAAATGAAGCGAATCTTAATGGGGCACCTCTTGAGAGACGGGGCAATAAGAGGACACAACTTACTTGGCTGTAGAGATATGGGAAGTTATCGCAAGATTGGCTCTGACGGCGAAAAAGACGTCCGAGACAGGGGAGTGCCATAGTGGAGGGGTCTGCGAAATAAAAATACATGGTGAAATAAAGCTAATCTTAATGGGGCACCACTTGAGAGATGGGGCAATAAGAGGGCACAACTTACTTGGCTGTAGAGATATGGGAAGTTATCGCAAGGTTGGCTCTGACGGCGAAAAAGACGTCCGAGACAGGGGAGTGCCATAGTGAAGGGGTCTGAAAAATAAAAATACATGGTGAAATAGAGTGAATTTTAATGGAACACCTCTTGAGAGATGGGGCAATAAGATCACACAAGTTACTTACCTCGAGAGATAAGGAAAGTTATCGCAAGATTGTCTGTGACGGCGTAAAAGACGTTCGAGACAGGGGAATCGCATAGTGAAGGGTTCTGCAAAATTAAAAATACATGGTCAAATGAATTGAATGTTAATGAAGAACCTACTCAGAGAGAGGACAAAAGGACGACATAATCTTTTTTACCTTTAGAAAAATGAGAAGTGCTCCGGATATTGCGTCTGATGTCGACATATTCTTCACTTGAGCTGAAAACGTTGCGAAAGAAGAACAGAGTGTTTCACTACCACTGATCTCTATGTATAAAGGCTGGATCGCGCATAGGAGAGGGGCTTTTGGGAAAGAGGTGCGGCAACCGGCCGCAATGTTGGAGGGCGCATTGGTGGTGGTGATGGTGAAAAGACTTGTCGTTGTCGGCCTCAAGTAGGTAGGTCGGCAACTTCACGACTGACGCCCTGGGGGAATGTGCGTCCTGGGCCGACTTCTAAGGGAACTGTGCCGGCATATGTCTGAAAGTGTCTGAGGAAAACCCAGGAAAAACCCCAGACAGCACAGCCGGCACCGGGATTCAAACCCGGCTACCTTCCAGTCTCGACGTGACATGGTCAGCACGCTAACCACTGAGCCACGGGAGCTGGTGGAGGTCCCACTGGCGTCGGCTGCTTCCATAGGAAACAATTGGAAACGATTTGATTTGGAGTATTTATTGCGCTTTAAACGCTCCTCATTGCTGATTAGCACGCATCTTTTTTTAGGAATCAGTGTGCTGATGTATTCCAAACGTGCTTCAGCCGTGTTACTGTTGCCTTGTTTTTCTTCTGCGCTGCCTGTACTCCGGGTTCGTAAGTGCCGTATACGGGGAACATACGCATGAAGGTGAATTCGGTGAATGTCAACCTATAAAATTTATTCTTTTTGCTGAGGAAGGTTTCACACTGTTTGTTATTGTAAGGTACTTCCGTTTTGATATTTTTTGTTTGTTTTCATTTTTTGTTTGTATGGTTCTCGTTTGACTTTTTTGCATTATCGTATTATGTTCTACGAGTGTCTCTGTGTGTGCTCTGCAATAAGACATCGATCCCAGGGATTTCCCTATACACCCCCCCCAGGGGGGGGGTGTACACCGTCGCTTGCATTTTTCCAACACCCCCCTGAAATTTCTCAGTTGACCCCACTCAGCTCGGCCACCAACACGTTCTGGTAGTGAGTACGGCGCTGCGATTTCCATCTTGCACTGTCAAACCTATGCTGTAGGACCACAGTAATGCAGATGATCGTACCATGGATTTGTCCAAAATCATTTGAAAGTGACTGTTCAATGCATATATTGCGCGTATACACGAGCAAAAATGCGTGCGAGCACGCAAACTCAATGTGGATCATCAAGAACCATTTGCGCTCAACTCAATCAAGCAAGGTATTCGAACTTTTTCGTGTTTTCACCTTTGGTTGCTAGGTATTCATTGAGCTTCGTGAGACAAGGTGCTAGTCTGTTTTCTGTGCCGGTCGTGCGATTATGCATCTTAATGTTCAAATGCAATTCATAATCAATCTACATTCTAATGTACTGTGTTCTAACGTAATAACATGTACAAATAAAACGGGAAAGCTGTGCAGATATGTCACCATTGTGCCACGATTCTTTCCGTGTCTAAGAGAAATTCCGTAAGTGGAACCTTCACCAAGCATACCTACTCCCCCCCCACCTTGAAAGCTCGGCACCCCCCACCCCTAAAAGTGAATTTCTGGGGAAATCACTGCTCGATCCTTATGCTGAAGGAGCTCATTACTTTATACACCACATCACCACCAGCAATGGGGTAGAGTAGAGCCCCTGGCGATGAAACTCCCCATTCGTCATCTTAAAATAACGTTATTGTCAAGTGCGTTGCAGTCGTTCAGCTGTCAGCGTGTTTCATTACAGAAATTCGAAGCGCTGTGCATGAAGATCGTGTACATGCACGGCTTATCACACACGCTATAGGATGCGACTGCACAAACGAGGTTAACACTGTAGTGTATTTACTTCCACCATACCCTGCAAATTAAAAGAACATTTGAACAAATTGGCATAATGACGCAGGTTCGGTATCCGCTTCGGCACAGCTGAGCGACTGTTAGGGGAACCTGTGTAGCACAAGCGCATTGTTTATAGAAAACACATGGTTTTAAGATTTATAGGAGCAGCCACGCATACATTCCTAGTACGTAATGGCATCAGCGAAGTAGCAGTGCAAGCAAGTTCATGTTGTCAGATGCATTCGATATACGAATGAACAGATTTTTCCTCAAAATGAAGAACTTACCTGTGAAAAATTATCCCTATTTCTCGGTCCGCGTGAAGTGTACTCAAAGCTGCAGCAAACTGGCATGACATGCCCTTTAATTTAAAGAAGATTTTAAAAAATACGGGCAGCCCCGCTTGAACTAAATGCAGACGACAGGATGCGATGGGCCCACCAATATGGCGGCCGGTGACCACGCCGTGGAGCATAGGGGTGACACAAACCCGCCATTGTTGTAACTACCCTCAAGCGGGTGCTTTTGGCAAAACTGCCATCTTATCCTGGTCGCACGTCATAGAAAACACCATTTTGAGGTCATATGACTTTGTTTACATGTCATTTTGCCGCTTACCGACATATTTCCGTCGTCATAACGCCAAGAGATTAACGTATTTTGCCAGCGTAAACTATGCGGTGCTTCTTCCGCAACATGGTAGCCCATTTCTCCTTAGTTATCGCATCGGCTCAGTGAATCTTAGCGCGCGTGCGTCATCACATCTTTGGCAGTCGTCAACAGTACGAGGCCTTATGCGCAAAACTGCTTACTGCGAGATTATCGGATAAAAATAATTACCGTGATCGAAAGACATCCAAAATCGTTGCGCAGAAACAACAACCGCATTATTTACAAACGGTTTGGCCGCCGATCACGGGCGCCGCCATCTTTAAGGTCACGTGTGCCTTGACGTTTGCTGTGACGTGCGACCAGGACCTGTCCAGGGTGCATTGCGTTTTCCCAGCACGCTTTCGTCTACGGAGCAATACATTAGCTGCATGCTTTTTGCCTGCACCTCCTGAACTAGTGCAGGGAGTGCAACACTTTCGCATTCTTTTTGTCATGCACTCGCACTGCACCTGCACGTGCCCATTCTTTTTGGGGACGTGCTGACCTAGTTCTGCACTAGTTCTCGATTTTCTTGCACGACGGATCCCGGTCGTGCAACGGAAGGGTGCAGGGAAGCAGACGACAAGATGGCGGAGAGCACTTCGTTCGTTTAGTTCGTGGCTCGCTGTTGTCGGATAACGGCGAGCGTATAATTCAAGGTGGGGGGTATATGCTTGTGACATCTAACAAGGTTTATTTGTGCTTCCTTTTAGCTACCTGTCACGCTCACGTGGTGACGCTTGTTCACACAGTTAACCCACAAATTAACAATAAATATACGTGCCCCCATCTCCATCTGTGTCGCAAAATTGGTGCTGTTAAAAGAGGACGCTATAAGGTACGAGAATCTCCCAATACCCGCTTACGAATTGTTAGCACAAACAAAGCGTGAACAAACGGAAGAAAACAGAGTACAACACTGCCATGCAACCACACACAAGAAAACGCCCTGTAGCAGACGACAAGGTCTGCACTCCTTTATTCTTTTTAGGAGCCGGTGGTGTCGCGTCAGTGCAACTGGTTCAGAACTGTTGTCTGCACCTCTCGTACACTTAGAACTGGTGCTGCACGAGTGCAGCACTTTTTTTTCAAAAATAATGTACCTATTGGATGCCACCCCTGTGCCGTGGAGCACCCTATGCGCGATCCAGCCTATGGTATAGAGATCAGTGGTCACTACTAGAGTATGTGCGACTTCCAGTTTCTAGAATAGGCTCGTTCCCAGTGCAGAGCGTGTCCAATGTTGAATATGTGGTTCGCCCAAGCCTAGCATGACACTCCAGCGTACAGTATTTGGAGAGGCACATTCGGAAGGCAGAGAAACAAATATGTAGCTGCATCAGCTGACATTTTTGTTGTTGTGGATTGGCATGGTTATCTGGCGCTCATGCACTTGCATGCAATATGGCGAACATGACCTACTGTATACTACTGCACACAGCTGGCGATCGCCTATGGGTGCGTTTTTTTATTCTCTCCGGGTAACTCGGGGGTAACCCTCACTTGGCGAAAAATCGAGGGTGACGGAAGTGACGTCATAACCTAACGGCGAAAATTCAACTCTCGTCGCTCGAGGGTTACGCTGGGTACCTACTCTCACTGACCCAGCTCCATGGAGGAAGGAAACAGAAGGAGCGGCTCTTTGCTCCAGATTAGCGTAGCTACCCTCTAGCGGTCGCTTGGGTCAAAATCGCCATTACGTCCTGTCCACCACATGATCCCCTCTAAAGTTCATGATCCCCTCTAAATTTTGCAAGGCTACGTTTTTCGCGTTGCCCTCCGTGTAATTTTGCTTTTTGAAAGTAATTTATTGTGAGAATGTGAGAACCATCGTAAAAACGACGTATGGTAATGTGTTCCTGTCCCGGGTGCGGCTCTCGTTGAAGTGAAGCAGCTTTGTCACGGGAACACGTTTTGTTCGTAAGTACACGCGCGATCAGATGTTTTAGTCGCCTATGTGTATTCGAGTCATGCTTAACTGTTCCGCATATTCATTTGATATCCTCTGTTGTTGTACAATTCTGATTAATAGTGTTCGAAGTAAGACATTCTTCACCTCTTAATCAACAAACGCATATACGTTGGAAATCACCGTTGCCACACGTAATGTTTCCAGTCCCGCGTACTTCTTTTGCGTTCTGCACACTGTGACTGGTCTTCTAATAGAAGAGTAAACATTCGAACATGCAGAGATAAAGTGCAAGCACGCGTTCAACGTAACACTGCCATCTGAACTGCTACACAACTACAGCTCGCGTCAGTGTTGCCAAATGTCATTCGCAGGAAGTCGCTAGTGGCGTCCCGAAAAGTCGCTAAAAATCGCTAAAATCGAAACTGAAAGTCGCTGCCGCTACAGTGCCCTTTTTGTTCGTTGCACGTTGTGAAACAATGTGGTGACAGATCAACTAGGATGTTTCAGCGAATGAGTGTGCTAGATGGCCAAGGGAGGACATGAAAAAATGGGTCTGAGTGGATAAGAATGAGAGAAAGTAAAGGAAATACGGAACCTTGAATATCTTCTGCAAACCGTCTTCTGGTTTTGTCATCGGAGGCACCGAACGTGGTTTGCTTATTGCTTGCAAAAGTTCCGATGCCTTCTCATCTTTTTGCGACCTTCTATGCTATTTTATGTCTGACAACCTCGCATAAATTTCACACTTGCAATAGATGCACAGGGCCCTTTTGTCACAGTCTTTGACTGGACAAAGCTATCTCTTGAATACTGGCAGCATCACCACGCTCTTGCGATACTTCTGGTCTTACTTAGGACGCACTTTGGAAAGCACTTGCGTCTAGTCCACGCTGCTCGTCAGAAACGGGACAAGCTGGCAACAGCTCAAAGAAACTAGCACTGCGAAGAGCAGCAACGAAACTACACTACGGACTACGCTGAGCCGCTGGAGCTCTCCATGACATGGGATTGGCCCTAGAGCAGTTACGGCCGGCAAAAGGTGAGACGATTTCATATTATTCTTCGACAGAACTTGTCGTCCACCAAAATGTGACAGAAAAATCACGATTCTTCCAGACTTCATGAAGCATTCGTGTCGCTAAAAAGTTGCTGAACATATCAGAAAGTCACCAAAAAAATCCGCTAATCCCAAATACAAAATTTTGTCGCTAGACGGACCCCGAAATCCGCTAAATTTAGCGACTTTTCCCCAAATGTGGCAACACTGGCTCGCGTCGTCTGCTGTGGTGGCGCCGTGCTGTCTGGAGGGTCACGTGAGCGGTCACGTGGTAGACAGGAGTATCCCAGAATGCAATGCGAGCAGGCTACGCTCGTCCCGACGATGGAAAACTGTCGGAAGGGCCGCTCCTTGTGTTTAATTCATCCATGCCCAGCTCAGCAGGTGGGTAGCAGAGGGTTACGACCAGGCCGTCGTAGCTCCCCGCATTCGCGGCAGTAGAAAAAGAAAACACGTCATAGTCACGTGGTATTACATCGTCAGGCATTATGACGGATGCCCATTGGCCGAAGGAGGTTGCGCACTCCGGGATTGGTTGACAAAGTTTCGAAATATTGACAGCTCACTTTTGGCGGGCAGTCGGCCAGGCGGGCAGCTCCAAGCAAGGTCGCTGCGTCTCCGCGGCTCGCCGATGTCGGTTGACCACAACGACCAAAGAGGAAGTATATTCGCGGGTTTGTTCGTGAGTTATAGCGACTCTGGCCATGTACTGATCTCCTACCTAGTATCAGTACGTAAGTAAGTATCAACCTACGGACATTCTAGCCAGGTCGGAACTGGAATGCTTAGTGAGCTGACGCATGAGGAACACTTTCGAGCGCTGTCGCATTTTCAAATACAGTGACTAAGAAGAGAGGGTTCGTAACGACACAAGTATTTCCCGAGACCGTGTGACCTTCGGTGCATCGCCTGTATGAGAAGAACTGTGAAACGCACGTACTCGTGGACTTCGCTCGCCTCCAGAAGTAGACTGTGTGTGTGCGCTTTGCAAGTTCGAACTTGGTTTGGTTGCAGTCTATTCAACGAACGAAACGTCCTGTACGCACGGTGAATATATGAGTCAAACATTTGCATCAATAAATATGTATTTTGCCTATCAAAAATGTCTTAGTTATTTTGGAATAACGGGCGCCAGGTATGAAAACCAGTAGAAGTCAATGGTAGCCAGGGCAGGCCGAAAGGCGAGCCAAACGGAGAGGTTGCTGATTTACTGGCTGCTAGGCATCATGACGCATTTTCATTGGTCGTATGCCCAGTGTTGCCTGAATTATCTCAAACTATGCGCTCTATGGGGAGCTGTGGGCGCCTGGTTATGACGTCACACGATTCAAGTGAGAGTCCTACGTCTTTTAACTTTCGGATTCCGAGCATGCAGGCGGTGCAGGCACTGAAGTGCCCCTACTGCGATGTCCCCAGCTTTGGAGTACAAGACCTCGTGGAACATATCAGTATCGTTCACGGTCTCGTCGCTGTCGTGTCAAACGGTAAGCCGTAGGTTTACATGCTTTATGCGCTGTCGAGAAGCAACCCGTGCTGTCAGCTGCGCCTGGTCGTCTGCGTTTCTCGGTGGTAGTTAAGCACGCATTCTAGAGGGCCGTAATGAATATGGGCACGTATTCAAACCGTGCTTAGGTGGGATTGCACGAGAAATGTCGGCTGATCTTAGCAGAACATGAATCATGTGCTAACAAGCTTGTCTTGGTGCGACGTTTGCAAACTTCTTTGCAGGTAAAGATCATGAATGGCTTGTTCAGCTTCTTTAACGCATTTTAATTTTGACAGCGCCCCCAAGGTGGTCCCTCTTCAACAAGAGGTAGTTGCTCCCCAACCAGATGATGAGTTTGGAGAACCCTGCACGAATGGGCCGAGCATCTCTCCATCCCAAACTGCTGAAAACAACACAAGCAAACTAAACGGCGTCCTATGGCCTGATAAGGCAGTAAGGTTCCTTCTAAGCCTCTGCCAAGAGGAGGGACACAATGAAGTTCAGCATTTTGGTCCAAGTAAGTGCACCACATGAACTCACCTGTGCTTTAAGCCGTGCAAACGTTCGGAGAGGGGGTGCAGTGTCAGTCCAGAAATGTTACGGATGCACAGGTTCTTATGTTCTACCTCAGGGCTTCAGCCTTGCTTGCGGGAAAGGGATACACGCTGACTTCCACCCAGTGCTCTGACAAGTGAAAAAATCTTAAGAAGACCAACAAAACAGTGGCAGACAGCAAAAACAAGACTGGGAATGGAAGGTCTGTTGAGTTTTTCAAGGTTCCTTCACAAAGTCAGGTTGATTTCATGCCAATACTTACTTTTTACTTTCACACAGTCAAAAGTGGGTGTATTGGAGTGTTATGCACGATATTCTTGGTAAGAAGCCCGAGATACAGCCACCCGCTTTGGCCTCAACATCTAGTGGACCCCACCTAGCTGAGGACCAAGAACAAACATCAGAAACCCCACGTAGTGAAGTCTCTCCACCTCGCAAGAACAGTCGAAGATAAAAAGCAATGTACACTATGCTGGAGAACGGTTAAGGTTCGAAAATGAGAGGGTTGAACAGCTGCGGACGTCCAATCAGCTGTTCAGAGAGTATCTTGAAATGAAGAAAGTGCAAATGAACATGCCCAAAAGTTAATCCGTTAAGCATTTGTCCTGCTGATAAATGGCTTCTGGCAAACAAGAAGCACAGGGTAATCTACAAAAGACTGATGTGCATTTGCAAAAAAGAAAAAGGTAATAATAATAAAAAAAACAGAAAGCAAAAATGACATTCCCACTTCTCTTTGTCATATTTTTTATGTAATGTAACCTGCAGTTGCATTGCACTATGTACACAGATGAAATAAATGCCACACAAATGTGCAAATAATGGCCATGCTTGCAATGAATACATAGTTCTGGGTGGTTCTCATGAGTGTACAGTAAATAAACGCTAGTGAATAGTGGAAAACTTGGAAAATACATTGGTAAAAAAGTAGTACACGGAATCTACAGGATGTCTATCAAACGAGAATTGCAAGGAAAATGAAAATGGCCGGGAAAGTCGGGGAAGATCACAAGCTTTCACTCACTGCAGCATCCTGGTCTGCGGGTGTCTGATGCGCCTTTTGCATTAGTGTTTCCTGGAGACGAGCACAACACTGACGCCAAAAAAGGTCACAACTGAATAATAGCAAAGTATAGTTGAGGCAGAAAGTGTCAGCAAAACCATCCTTGCTTTCAGTAAATTGCTTAGTTTTATGAACGGCGTTGGTTGTAAAACGTTATCTCATGCCTGATGGTCAGGGAGTTTTGTTGCAATTGTCAGCAAAGGCCTGGAGGGGTCAGTGAAGTCTGGTAGACACCTTTACACAGTAATCAAGTTGAAACGCATGAAAAACGGTCATGGAGCACACGATTACAAGGAATTTGCAATATCCTCGCGTTTCTGGATGCCAATCCTCCTTACGGCGGCAGGGGTTTCGTCCTCTGGGACACTAGTTTCATCCTGCCTTTCAGCAACTGGTGGCTCCTCAAATATATCACCCCACATCAGGCAAGCATTATGAAAAATACATGCCACAATGATGATGGTGACAATTATGTCTGGTCGTCGGGTTTCCACACGAAAGAGCCTTCGGAACCGGCCCTTCAGCAGTCCGAATGTCCTGTCAATAGTTACCCTTACCCTAGAAAGATGCACATTGTACCTCCTTTCCCTGACTCTCAAGTGACCATTGTCTCTGTATGGCGTCAAGAAATGTGGGCCAATGGGATAGGCAGCATCTCCCACTAGATAACTGTCCAGTGGGAAGTGATCTGAGTTGAGCATTCCATACACCTCAGAACGGTGAAGCACGCGTGCATCATGCACTGAGTCTGCCTCACCAACTGAACAGTGCAGGAACCGCATCTCATGATCACAAACTGCCTGTAGCACCACAGAGTGAAAACCTTTCCTGTTGACGTACGAGGAAGCGTTCTCCTTAGGTGCAGTAATTTCTATATGCGACCTGTCAATTGCTCCCTGGACCTTAGGAAACCGAGATTTACCCTGGAAGCCAAGTATGATGGGTAACGCATCGTGACAGTTGCGAGGCAAGGCAACAAAGAGACGTGCCATGTCCAAGAGGGCCAAAAACCCTCCGAACGCAATGGAAGACCGTAGACTGCAACACCGAAGCGGTCCCCAACATTTCTCCAAGTGAATGATAGTGTCACGTAATAGCTGGAGTCATAGGCGCCGACTAAGGGGGGTAGGGGGGACGCGGGGACCCTTGCCCCCCCCGGAACATGAACTAAGGTGGGGGGCGCCGCCTCCCTTGGGAAGTCCCGCTAAGAGACTGACACCAACCTTTGGGGCTCGGCGCGCCCGGGACAAAAGAGCAACAGTAATTGTAATTGAATTAAAAACAATTAAAAACCCCCAGTGCTTGGTAGGACAAGGACAGAGGATAAAAGGACAAGGACCGGCACTGAACTGCAACCAAGTGAAGTTTATTTTTCGAGCAAACCAGTGACACCCCTCTCACCCCGCAAAAACCCGACCAAAAGAGAGCGCTATACACTAGAAAACAAGTTCTTCCAAATCTGCTTGCCTATCTGTTGTTTCGTGCGTTGATAAATTCTTCTATTTTCTTGGTGAAATTAATCAACTCGAAAAAATAAACTTCACTTGGTTGCAGTTCAGTGCCGGTCCTTGTCCTTTTATCCTCTGTCCTTGTCCTACCCAGCACTGGGGGTTTTTAATTGTTTTTAATTCAATATGAACCAACCAGCCCAAACGCTTGCTCTGCTACAAGTAATTGTAGTCAATTACTTTTTTCGAGTAACATGTACAACTCTGTCTAACGGTAGGATCTTCGGAACGCATATCCGTTGGGAGCGGGTGCACCAACCCCAAAAATGCATCTTGCAATTTGTAAAATATGTATCCGCCCACCATACTCATTATCACAGTAGAAGGTGAGGCGAAGAAACACAGAGGATGACACAACACATCGCCCAAAGCAATCAGATCAATGAAACCAAGCAGTCGAAAAGGTACCAGCTGTTGCCAGTGAGGTTTAACCTGAGTAGTACGTAACGCGTTACTAGTAATCAATTAATTTTTCAGTAATTTTTAACGTAATCAATTAATTTTGTGAGCACGTTTTTTTTCAGGTAATCTGTTTTTTTTTTCAGGTAATCTGATTACAATTTTCGGTAATCAATTACTGAGTAATCGATTACTTTTTTAACCTTCTGTCAACAATGGCAACCATTTTCAGCAAGCCAATCTGTCCTTCTGTCCCACCACGAGTTCGACTGATGCAATGACGCAGCGGTCACTGTGACGGCCGTCTCTAGTCCACACGTGTTCCATGCACGCCACAGTAATATGATAATCCCTTAAGACCGCGACCTGCTGGAGCAACAGTAAAATAGGCGACTGTATTGAAAAATTGTGCGGGCTGAACATAACAATAGTAACAAAACGAAGAGGATGTTTTGATGTATATATATATATGTAATAAACGCGTGTATATATGTGTTTTGTATGTTGCTCTCAAATGTATTTGTGAATTTCACTTATCACGTATGTTGGTGTCTCATATTAGAGTTTTCAACAAGAGCTGCATGTTTGCACTCAGGAGGCTTGTTGGCTTTACTACGACCCACAATTTAAAAGTAACGGGAACAGTAACGCGTTACATTTTAATCGGTAACGTATTACGTTTTTGATGAAGTAATTTTCAACGGTAAAGAATTACTTTTCGCGCAGTAGTAACAGTAATTGTAATCAATTACTTTTTTCGAGTAACATGTACAACTCCGTGTGTAACGGTAGGATCTTCGGAACGCATAATCGTTGGGAGCGGGTTCAACTCCCGCTGCTCCATTTCATTGACCATATTCATTATATTGCGCGCATTTCGGGTCAAACACCGAGGATTCAATGCATTTTGTTCCTTTTGCACTCATTTTCAAAGGCATAATGCCTTCAGTTGTGCGCATGTTCACTGTTTACGTTCTCTCTGTTTTTTTCTTTCTTTTTGTTTTGTTTTTTTCTGTTCTTCCTTCCTCTTATTTCTACACCAGTTCTGCATACATCATAGGATTAGGACCCCGTCAGAGTGTGTGATTCTTCAGCTTTAGTTTTCGTGTTCTTCATTTTTCTTTTCCTTTTCTTACATTCTTTTTGTTTTCTTTTGCTCGCTTTCTTCTTTTCTTTGCCTTTTCGTCTTCCCCCTTTCACTTTTTTTTAAAACAACAAGCCGACATCCATCTGGCTAACCTTTCCTTTCTTTTTTGTTCTCAATAAACATATCCCCCCCCCCCCCCCCCGCAAGAGTACGTACTTCGCAGTCCGCCCTTGCCCCCCCCCGGGAAAATGAAAACTCTCCGCCTCTGGCTGGAGCAAGACAAGGTAAGGCATTCGCACTAGACAGACAGGACACTAATTTGTTGCTGTTGGATGTGGGCACTACTAAAAATGTATGGTATGAACAGCAGGATCACATTAGAAATCAACTGAGCAGTATTTCGCTTCTCAGGCCATGTAACGTGCAGATACACTTGCCGCAGACGTGTTAATGGCTTACCACACTATCTACGCCGCAGGCCACAGGCTAGTTCTCCAGTGGGTTCCAGCCCATTGTGGTGTCGTGGGGAACGAGCAGGCCGACAGCGCCGCAGAAGCAGCACTCTCGTCTCGGAACCGGACCCGTATTGTTCTGCTCAGAGGAGACCGCCGTTCAATTCTGCGACGTCTAGTGACACCCCTGGCTTCCCGCCAACGGACAACCGACATTCTTCCCCCCTCTATGTTGAACAGAGTTGATCCCACGCTCGCTTTCCGCATGCCACGAAACACATCTCGTCAGGATGCTGCATTAATCCACCGCATGCGCCTCGATGTGGCCTTTACAGCTCAGTGGCGTTACCGCTTGAGACAAATTGATTCTCCCACCTGCTGCCACTGTGGTGCTCTTGAGGATCTGGAGCACATTCTTCTTCACTGCCCTCACTACGAACCTTCCCGAACCACACTCTCCGAGTCTCTTCGTCAGCTGGACTCTCGCCCTCTCTCCCTACCGAAATTGCTTGGTCCCTGGCCCAATCCAGCCCAGCAACGCTCTGCGCTCAAAGCTTTTCTGACATTTCTGGACACCATCGGACTTCGATCGTTATTGTAAAGGGGCTCGTTATTTTATTCCCCCCATTCCACCAAGCACTGGGGTAGAGTATCGCCTGTTGCGATGAAACTCCCCACTCTCCAAGACCGAAAATAAAGTTGTTGTTGTTGTTACACTTGCCTGAAGGATTCCAATTTCGCCAGCGACCAGATAACAACAAGAAGCTGCTTCATGGCGGGAATCGTGGGCCGTCCGGGGTGAATAGTTGCCGAATCTAATGCTGAGGCCAGCAGCGTTGCCATCTTTTCTACATTTGACCTGTGGAGTGCGACTTGAAGGTGTCTTCCCTCATGGCTTGGACTGTTTCTTCGGCATAGTTGGCGACCTTCGGAATCGTTCGGCTGTAACGTGCATAAAGCACAACCAAGTCAGCAAATACTGCGCATAGCGCGGTTTGTCACCTTCACCCTTGCTGTTCGATTGCATATTTCGGTGGCTTTAGCACGACTGTTGTTTCGTTGGGTGCGTAACTTTTTCTTCCTTCGTCATCATCTTCCCCTTCGTCAAATGCGTCAAGCAGCACAAGTGCCGCAACTTCTACAATCACGTCCTCGTCAAAAACGTCGTCTGCCTCTGCCGCCATGTTCGCTGAGACGGGCGTAACTCGTTATGGACGAAAATTTCTAAACGGGGGTACCCACCCACAGGTCACGTGACATCTCACTCGGGTCACGTGGCGCGTAACCCGGGGATTACCCGGGTAAAAAAAGAACAAATAAACGTACCCTTTGAGAGAGACGGGTCGTTGGACGGGTCATAGGTTAGTTACGTTAGCGACCGCTTCAAGCGCCACACAGCATTATTGGGGAGAGGGGGGATATGTTTATTGAGAAAAAAAACAAGGAAAGGTTAGTCAGGCAAAGGCCGACTTGCTATTCCTTTCGTAAAGAGGAACGGAAAAGGAAGGGGGACGAAAAGATAGGAAGAAAACGAAAAAAGGAAAGAAGGCGGCAAGAAAGAAAACGAAAAAAAACGAAAGAAAGAAAGCGAAAAAAAGGGAGAAAACGAAATAGAGGAAAGAAAACGAAAAAATAGAGAGAGAACGAAAAAAAAGAAAGAAAAGAAAAAAAAGAAAGAAACGAAAAGAAAAGGGAAAGAAACGAAAAAGAGGAAAGAAAACGAAAAAAGGAAAAAGGAAAGAAACGAAAAAAAAGAAGAAACGAAAAAAAGAAAGAAACGAAAAAAAGGAAAGAAAGCGGAATACACACACACATACACACAGACAGATACACAAAAGGGCCTTAGAGGCTGGTCGAGAGACCGGTTGCACGGAGAAAGCTCAAGAGGGCAGTCGTAACTGCCCCCTGGTTGTGCAGGACCGGGCCGAGCAGGGTGGCCAAAGAGACGTTAGGGTAGCCAAGTTGTCGCAAGTGGCGTTGGAGGACGAGTCTTTCTGGGAGGTACCGGTTACAGGATAGGAGGTAGTGCTCGATGTCGGCTTCCACATAACAAGTTGTGCAATCGGGGGAGTTCGTCTGGCGCATTTTATGCAGGAGTGAGTGTGTCCGTGCAACATTCATTCGAAGGCGGTGGAGGAGTGATTCTTCAGCTCTATTGCAGCGGCAGGCAATGGTGAAGTCCTGCATGGGGTCAATGAGGCGTACGAAATTATGATATGAGGTAGAGTCCGCTCGGAATTGCCGGGTACGGACATAACGCCACCGACGAATGTGCAGGGAGCAGACAGAGATCGTTAGGGGCAGAGGGGTGGCAGGAAGAGCTCTGTTAGATGGGGAGAGGGAATCATTGTATCCGACGTTGCCACCGTCTTTCGTCTGCTACACCGGGATACACCGACGCACAGACTGTTGCTAAGCACGCGCTATTTTCTCTTGTACTGCTTCGTCGTTGTCAACACAGTCCAGCATTAATCGCCGCGGTTTCGACAAGCCACGTGGTAACGAATAAGCAAAAATGAGAGAAGTCTAGCACTCGCAAGTGAATAAATTGAGTATTTAAAGAGATTGAAACATTTATTTTGCTCAAAAACAAGCTTTCGGACGGAGTCCGTCCTTCATCAGGTGCGATACATTGAAAACTTGGTAGAGATATTTATTCTAATGTACATCACAGAAAGGGGACAAAGATGGTGGCGAGGAGGAAATACAAATTCTTATTAGAGAGGACTGAGGGCGCCAAAAAGAAAATACGAAAGCGATATTCCAAGCGAGCAGCAAGGAAATTGAGTAGGTAGAGGTATGCCCGATGCCGTTTTTGTCAGCGGCGGGATTGGGTCCATTCTGGGCCGGCGGCGGTAGCGTGAATCGGCGAGACACTTGGGCTGCGTTCCAATACCTCGCGCCCGCGAAGCCGTCTGATTAGCAGCTGAGTAGACCCCTTTGCTTGTCAATATTGGAACAGGCTTGCCTAGCTGAGGCGCCAGTGGCGCCATCTCGTTGCTAACGCAAGAAATGCGTACGGCGCAAGCGCAGCAGGACTCTAATGCGCTAAGTTTGTAGGACATCGTGCATAAACTGTCACCTTCACAACCAAACATGTGTTGCAACTCTCTACGCAGTTTAAAAAAAAAAACATACCACTATGTGCAATTTTACATTTAAAGCCAGCAGAAACAGCGGGCACGCTGGTACTGTCAACGCGCGTCTCCATCCCGGCTGTTAGATGGTCAGGCGTATAACTAGACTGCATCGATGCGCACTAAGCTGTAGCCACTGATCTCTATGTATAAAGGCTGGATAGCGGATGGGTGAGGGTATCGCGGGAAAGGGTACGACAACCGGCAGCCATATTGCGGTGCTCAAAAGGGCGATTACAGCCCATAGGAATGCATGTAATCTCTGACAAGTTTTGCTGTTTGTGACGCTTCCCTTGCTGCTTCGGTAAAATTTTGCCACGGATCGCTGCAGAAATCCCACGTGATTGAGTTCCTTACGTTTTTTGTGTGAAATCCCGTCACATACATGTTATTTCCTGTCTATTTTGTACTCGTGTGAGCGCGTGTCGTTCCAATCTTGTACTTTGAACTACGATTATGTGATTTGCTGGTTTTGTGTGGTGTTGTATTTGTTGTGTTACGTTTCCTTTATCGTCTGTCAGCGTGTTGCTTCTCGTGTTTCTCCCATTTCCTTTCTGCTCGGGGGTGTGGAATGCCAGGGAGCAGTATCCTCAGAATTGACTCTTGGCATTCAGCAATGTTTGGCACGTTTGTTTATGTAACCACCTTAATACGCTTGCATTACATTATGCTTTGCACAGGAAGTTTAGATATCACTAGTTATGACACGAAATGCCGAACGGCACTAAAGCACTTCCAAATGACTAGAATGATATTAAGTATGTGATATGTAGGCTATATGACGGTAAAAAGATATCGACTAGAAATATGTGCACTAGGGAGGTAAATGGCGGTAAAGACAGTTCAAAATGACTAGAGGTTGAGTGAATAAGTCATAAAAAGGCTAAGTAGCAAGGTCTTGTGGTGAAAGCTCCAACATCGAAGTATCACAAGTCCAGTTGCAAAAGCAAGTTTGAAGCAGTCAACCAGGTAAGTGAGTAGTGTACATTACTGGTTGTACAATACGATCAACCTTGACAATTTCTTTCGCAGATGAGACCTGGCTGTCACCTTCTCTGTATATTCCTTGGCAAGGTGGTACAGTCTGATCCTGCTGTAGCACTGGGAAACTTCTTTGATAAGACGGATCACATGGTTTTCATTTGGGCTGCATTCGAACATATGTTGTTGCAAACTGGGAAAGATGCTGGGCAGCAGTGATGTTGATGAGATATGTTGCAAGACTGCTCTCGTTAGAACCTCCCCAACCTCAGCATGCTTGGTTGCACTTTCTGTGTGAAAATGTAAGGGCAGATATTGCAAAATGTTTGTGTTCGTCAGTTGTCAGTTATCCTAAGGAGGGAGAATAAAGAGTAGACGTTCGAGGTTGAAAAATTATTTATTGTCTGAGTAAACATTCTGGAACGCACCAAAAAGATACGTGGCTGGTGTGTTAGTATATCTCACAAATGAGTTATGTTGGGCAAACTTTTCATGCAGTAATTTTTTCAAATGCAAATTTGCAATACAAATTTTCATGCATCTTAGTATTGTCCTATGCAATATGGAGTGGCTTTTAACTGCATGTGAATGTATAATTCAGGAGTGTTTTCGTATATTGGACTAGATGCAGCATAAGGTACCCTAATGCAAGACAAATTCTAGTCAAGAGAAAACCGATGTTCTGAGGCTGGAATAACATAGAAGGGACATAGAAGGGACAATCACGTACAAGGCCTCAAGTTGCCTAAGAATTTAACGATGAAAGATGGAAGTCACTGAAAAGGTTAGCCAGCTGTAGGACTCGGTAATCCAGAAGATGTGGGTTCGAGTCCTACAGCTGGCTAATCTTTCATCGTTTAATTTTAGTCAGCAACCATCACTTAAAACTCTAACTAGGAAGCATGATTCATAGCGGCCAAATTTTCATGCAAATACATACTTTCAACCCTGCATGCTTTTTGTACACTGCATAATGTAAGATACTGTTGCCCCAGCAAATTTGTTAAATGTTTTAAATGCATGCAAGTGCATTTCTAGAGGTGCATATATCGAGCAAGTATAATGAATTTTTCATGCATGTGTGTTCAACCAGCTTTTAGTCCATATAAATCCAGCCTCTACATATGATGCATGCATTATTACTTTTTGGAGGTGCTCTGGGAAGTCGAACTTGGTGGGCACAGCGTCAGGCCCCAAACGAACGATCTGCCCCGTTGTGGCGAAGCAGCTGTCTTCAAAATGTTTGCTGCAGACCACTGATGCCTTCGACGGTGTCCAGTCCTTTCGCGGAACGTTCACCACCCACTTTTTTAAAAGATCCGGGCGGCTGTGAGGGAACCTGCATTAAACCATTTATGCCATGAATTGCGGCAGTGATGACAAGGCTGATCCAGGCAAGCAATTGGATCCCACACCTGACAAGCGCACTTCAACGCCTGCTGCGTGCCAAGACCATACCCGTCAACTGCAGGAAGTCGCGACTATCACAATGACTCTATCCAGATAGCGTACTGCTTAAAGTTTAACGTTTAGATCTTGAGGTACGAGTCACAAAGTGCCGCGCACATGCTTGACGGCTACGTTTTGTCGCCCCGCTCGTGGACTAATAAATCGCATATGTTCATAGAACTAAGTCACTTACTTGTGAAATGTCGTTCCCGGTGCCTTGCCAGTACGGGCAGTACATCCATAACCACAGCAGGCGGGCATGACACGATAAAAATGTTACGCAAAGGCACATGCTGAATATGCAGCTGTAGTCGCGAATGGCAATGTTTTGAGCTTCCCAAGATGGCGGCCGATGACCGTACGGTTGCACCCTGAATCCGCTATCCAGCCTATTACTATAGAGATCAGTGGCGGTAGCCGACTGAATAGCGGACTTGGCGAGATTTGGAACGAGACTTAACATGGCGGCACTTCCGGTTAGACCGCTAGGCAGTCGACCAGGTCCCCCAAACTCACCTCGGAAAAGCGTGCAACAAAGAAGGCCGTCACTAGCATAGCCACCTATATTTGAGAATGCCTGCTCATTCGCCTCGAAGCGCCCGTTCAACCTCCTCCCCTATCCTCCTCTGCACTGCGCCGCTTGGGGCGCTCGCATCCTAGGGTTCTCCTCAATGCAAATGCTATGGAGCGCTCGCGCAATTAGTAGTAATATTCGTTGACGACTGCCACTACTGGGATGGATAATTGGGAAATCTATTAATATTAAATCAGGTATTTTTCCAGAAATTCGACTGCTCAGGATACTGATTCTGAGGAGAGCAAAAAGCTCATTGAAAAGTGGAGAACCCAACGCTGCCGGCGCTCTTGGTGTCGTATGTGTATTTTTCATCACATTATATAAAATTGCAGTTGCGTCTTGCTTCGAACTGTATGCGCAAATACGTGGCCTACAGGTTTGACAGCTGCTGTTGCATGCGTACGTGTGTACACATTATTGTAACGAACTACTCCAGGAATCACGAAATGGTGTTAACTCCGCGCTTTGATTTCTTTATTTCTTTCTTTCAAGAAATATAATAAAGCTGATCGTTTCAAAGAAGCAGGCTGTTTGCTGTCGTGCCCTCTTGTACCAGCATCTTCCGCTACATCAAGGTGCAGTTATTGTGTGCCGGACAAAAGAAAAAGAAAAAAAGGAAAAGAAAGGAGAAGCGGGGGATCAAAATATACCGCGGTTGCTCATCCCGCGGGACAATTTGGCTAAATCATTTTAAATCTCCTAAAGCAACTACTTCTTTTCACAGACTTGACTTCATGAAAACGGCTTCAACATGCAAATGTGCCAGAGGATGTGCGATACGACCGAACGATAGCGCACCTGTTCGTGGCCTAGCTTTCTCGGCTACGCGTTCCTGGCCACGAGGCACACAAAGAGCACACATACGTGAGCATGGATTGGCAGCATTGCAAACGGCTGTATTTCATTCTTGTACTTTTTGCTTTCCACCACCATGAGATTATTTATTCATTTTTTATTTAAAATGCTTCCGGTATCGAAAGCATTACGAGGAAGGTAATACATTGGAAAACGAATACATTGCTTGAAAATCTACATTCAGGTGATGCTAGCAAAGAGGAGGAACCTGAAACATCCCCTTAAAGCAGCTAGCTGTGGAGCATGCTACTGAAACATTAAATGAGCGGGAACTGTTCTTTGACATAACCGACAGCTTCTGGAAGCGTTGCTTACCAAGTTTTTCCGCACACTGTTCACAAATTTTCCTCTAGGAGTAACTGACAAAAATGACATGGCAAAATTTTTCGTCTCCAAGCCGCTTTCACGGAAGGCACTAAAACTATCAAGAAATGCGATAACAAGCCGGGCGGAGTATAACCCGAATATATATGTAACCGAATAAATAATTTGTTTGTATTTTGTTTGCTTCTATTTTTACTGTCATTTTTGCGTCGCATATTTTGTGCGTATATAATCTACACAGCTGCTATGATGATGCATTCGTGAAGCTCGCTCAGATCTCGGGGCATCCATACTAAAATCCGTCATCATCAGCCCTTTTCACTCCCTAGTCACAATACAGTTCACATAATCACCCTGCTTCATAACGTCAGCTACAATTCGACGTGAATCATCTTACTGCCGGAAAATGCATATTTTTTGCGGCTACTGAGGGAAAGAAAAGACGGTAAGAATATGCATTTTAGGGCGTTATTGATGTATGACGAGATAACCTTTTGCCAGATGCCATTTTCATTGGTTATGAGCCTGAAAGGGTGAAGTGGCTTATGGTCCCTCACCACAAACTTAACCGAGAAGGTGTTGTGCTTAATCTTTTTCACCTGGTTAATGGTAGATTGTTTGAAATTATGCGCGCGGAGGAGGGCAAGGTGGAGGGCAAGGGCAAGGTACTTGCCCTCCTCCGCTCGCATAATTTCAAACAATCTGCCATTAACCAGGTGAAAAAGATTAAGCATCAACAACGCCCTAAAATGCATATTCTTACCGTCTTCCCTTTCCCTCAGGAACTCGGAAGAGCTACTTACTTCCCTATCATCCCGTCATGGCCACAAAGTTTCCCTAATTTCTCTGGATATCGAGGATATCTACTTCTCGCTTAATTCGTTCCTACTCCTCATCAGATTAAAAGTCGCCATTAAAAGGGATGTGATCGGTTTTCAGACTAATGCTTGCATTCCTGCATATTCGTTCCTCGAACTAGTTTCCCTATACCTTTCTTCCACCGTGGTAAGTTTCAACTCGCAGCTGTATACATAATCTAAAGGCGTTTGTATAGGCTCGTCCATAGCACCCAAGCTATCCGAAATTTCCCTCTCCACCCTCGATGCAGCCTTCACAATGGGCTGACACTCTAAATGACACTGTCTTAATCAGACGTTATGTTGATGATATCCTTGTAGTCGGGCCTGACACAGACACTGTTAGACAAGCTTTGTCCGTCGCACAGACATCTTCACCTGAGCTGCAATTCACCGTTGAAGTTCCCAATAACCACTTACTAAGATTCCTTGACATTACTTTCCACACTGAAGCTGGGCTGTGTTGATCCTACGGACGCGTAGATCCAAAACCCCTCCTTCCCTATAGTAGCAACCATCCAAAAGCAGTAAAACATGCCGTAGCAAAAAACCTGCTGTCTACATGCATAAAGAAATCCTGTCACTAACCTTTTTTCCTTTGTCATTACTAACCAAATGTCGAGATTGACACGTGCTGGTTTTCCATTTAGTTCGGTTATCGGGTCATTTAAAAAACACAGTTTCTCAGACACCTCCCCACAAAGCTGACCTCACCAATTCCCGGCGTGTTGTTCTTCCCTTCTTTCACGCCGTTTCGCATGCCATTGGTAAATCCCTCACCGCCAACGGGATACGCGTCGTGTACACTGTAGAAAACAAACTGGCCAGCCTAACTAATTTCATAAGCGATTCCCTCAAAGGTTGGACCGTTGAGCATTCCAAACAATTTGTTGACTGTAAACAACACATTGTGTACTCCATCCCCCTAACTTGTGGAAAATCCTATGTGGGCCAAAGCAAACGCTGTGTCAACGAACGTTTACTTGAACATTCCAGCGCTGTCAAAAATAAGAGCCAGCCCTCAGAATTGTTCAAACACGTGATCTCCTGTCAAGGTTGTGCCCCCGTTTTCCCGCGGACCAAGTGTCTTTACACTGTAAAGGATGATGCTAACCGAGTCATTCTTGAAGCCGCTGTAATAGGCTCGGGCAATGGTCGCGTCAGCCAGCCTTCTGTCCTCCCTGAGGCCCTTTATAACCTCCTCTCTCCCTCCTGACTCTTTTCCTGATCAATAAATGTTTTCATTGCTGGTTTTCAGCCTCGTCTTGTCTACTTCTTCGTGTGTTATCGTTCCCTCAAGCTCAAGGTATGCCTTCGTCGAACCTCTACCAGCTCGCTTGCCTGCTCACCCTTATTTCATCGTAGTTCCGATAGTTATCGGTAATCTTTAGTTGTGCTTAATTTTCCTATTATTTTGTACTTGCGTTCCAGACTCAGAATTCCCAACTGGGAACAACAAAATAAAACACATGAGAATTGTGTTAATACTGAGATTTTATTACTGATTTCAGATCTTCATGCATGGAGAGAAGAAATGCAGAAGGCAGCCATGAGCCATTTTAAAAAAGGCACAGGAGCAAAATATTGAAAGGTGGGTGTTTAAAGTGTTGTTATATTTGTAACTCATTGGGTGCTCTTGCAGAGACGAGCATCAAAGGAGAAAGGTCCACAAAATCACAAGGTTCCATCACGCGTTGGGCAACCTCCATTGATGATTCGTCTGCAATGTTCCAGACTGACAATGTTGTAGGACATAACGAGAGGTGTGCTCCGGTGCCCCCCACCATCTCAGACATGATCAGAGCCAACAATTAAGGCATACCATTTTAAAATTTCCAAAGATTCTTCAAGAAGTGGCATGCGGTTCAGAATTTGTATGACCACAACTCCACCATGTGTACAGCCTGAAACAAAAGTTCACGGCATCGGTGCTTTTCTTCATCTGAGCAGTCCCCTGCCAACTACCAGCAAAAGATTGATCATCCACCTATCTCTCAGTATATGCGTCTGCTTTTATTTGATGCTTGGATGTCACTCCAATGGAGAAGTGTGACACTATGGTGTTCTGTAAACTCTTGTCCCAAGCTGTACATTGTACAACCCCAACAGCAAACAAACACTGCTCCGTGAGGTCAGAGTTCCAATTTGAGTTTTTTTGGCCTATTTTGTTCCAAAAAGGCTGCTCTTGCAAAAGGGCTTAAGAAAGTCATTTGGGTTACCTCCGGGATACAAAGACAGTGCAGGGCATGAAAAAATTCTAGTTCAACTTTGAAGGCAGTAGTCAAGATAACTAAGTTTTACCTTAGTGATATGCTTGCCCATTCAAGGCAATAACAATCTCATAGGTTCACCGCATGATCTAAACTGCCTCGCCCTATTACAGCATATTTCTGTCCACATCGTCATCTTCAAGGTGCATATCCTGTGCTACGCAAACAGAGAAGTCGTTACGTGAACGTGAATCAGTCAGACAGGTGTGTTCCAGATGATTGTTTCTTCTTTTTTTTTAGCTTTGAGATTTTTATTGTTATTACATGACAGTGTTCACTGATTATTGATAAGAGGACTGAAAGGGCAAGAATTGTTGTGCAGTCCAAGACACAGTCTCTGCAAATGTTTACACAGTTTGAGGGGAATAGAAATACCAAGAAGACATGTCAAATATAAGAAACAAATAGCAAAGATATTGCGCAGCAGTGACATGGAAATAAAGTAATTACATGTCACCCTACGTATAAGTCCTGCTTGCTCGCATTTTTGAAGGATGCAAGATTATTGTTGGAACAAAGGCGTAGAGCCGTGTTTCTCAAGGTACGGGTCATGACTCCCCCACAAAATAAGCCTTCTGCTGGGGGTCATGGAGCGTCCGAGTAGAGATGCGATTTGCCTTGCTTGCATAGCTTGATATAGTTTGAGTCACACAGACCAGCATATTGGTTTGCTTGTACCAAGAAAACAAATACATCCTTGTTAAAAAACATCAATAAGCATTATTTGTAGTTCTCTCCGTGGTTGATGTCTTTTAATTACATTATGCGATATAAATGTATCTGTGTCAATGAAAAAAAAGTAAATTTTCGGAAGGTAGGGTGAAGGTAAAGGTAGGTACTCGAAGGGGTCACACTGGCATAGAGGGATGTCATTCCAAATTTAACTACCCAAGGACAAAAGGAAGAAAGGGCCGAAATTAGTGTGGTAAGTAGGAAAGTAGAGTTAATTGTGCTCATGCCTGAGAAAAGGGTGTGGTATAATACTGCATGGCTAACTAAAGTTGACTAGAAGGTGTGTAAAGTAACTGGTACATAACCTGAGCTACTTTATACTTCACTAGCTGGTGTACATTGAGGATGCAGTAAAGGGGAAAAACAAATGAGGCAAGCTCAAAAGGATGTAAAAAAAATCTGCAGTGCCCGCTTCTGGGTCAGGAGAGGGGGTTGAAGGTATATGTGAGGCGATATGTGAGTGGATAAGGTTGTTGCGCACAGTGATTTATCCCGACCCCCCTACACCATCCAAATGTGCAGTAACACCCCCTACAGGGAGTGCCCTTGCGATGTCGGTAGTGATATGTTAAGCTGTAGTGACTTAACTACAATAATCACCTCCCCCCCCCTCATTTTCTCCAACACCCGCCCGTGCTTGTGATTATGGATAAACGACAGCACACAGAATGTTAACAGCATCTGAGCTTTGCAAGTGTGACGACACCAGACTTAGTTCTCCTTTTAACAAAGTGAATATGATGTTGCCACCCGGTATTTTCATGGACCACAGTGCCCAGAAACCATAAGGATCATACCCGAGTGAGTTCATGTGGGCCCAGCCTAAGAACATTGTTAGCGAGGTTAAGGGTCTTTTGGGATAACGTGAAAACAGGGTTATTGTTAAGACCGATTCATGGATACAAGCCTGGTAATACTATCCTATCAGTTGGAGATGGCACAATACATTAGCCATGGTAATAAACAGTTTTTGATGTTTTGCAAATTGGAAAATGGTATGCTCACTCAAAGATTCATTGTTTCATGCCGAACCAAAGGCATAAGACTCAATGCATGTTCAAAGCATTAATGAACTGTCACGTGCTGTCACATGACAATGCTGCATTTATGAGTAAATGATGTAGGTGTGAAGGTCTTTAAGCATGAATTCAACAGAATGAATGAATGGTTGGGCGTACTTCCTACTGCTTGGTAGGCTCCTAGAATCTGGTTGCAAGGCCGCATCAATATTTGTGCATCTTGGGACAAAAGTCTACAAAACAGCAGGGTGTCGTATTTCTTCATTGGAGTGACACCCTAGCAGCAAACAGAAGCAGGCACACACACACTGAGAGGTGTTCCTCCTTCCGCATGTGAAGTCCCCATAGGGTGCGTTGCAAAACCTACTCGAGTCAACTCGGGAGTAGCTCATACCCGAAGCGCCGTTCCAAAACCGGGTCGAGTAACTAGATGACGTCTCTACCCCAGAGGTGAGCATCCTCACGAGGGCAAATGAGGATGAGGGTGCCCTCACCCTCACATCACCCTCACCTCACGCACATTGAGGTGAGGCAAAATTCTCAAAAGAGAGATTGAGGTGAGGTGAGGAAAATGTTTCGAGAGGGAGGTTGAGATGAGGTGAGGCGAGGAGAATTTTTTGACGAGGACTTTGAGGTGAGGTGAGTGAGGAAAAAGTTCCGAAATTGAGATTGAGGTGAGGTGAGGTGACGAAAAATTTTTGAGAGGGAGGTTGAGGAAATGTGGAGCGGCTATTTTCAATTGCGCGATCTCTTAAAAGGGCACCGAGAGCCAGCTTTTTCTATTACCAATGTAGCAGAAATGTTACTGTGAGCGTAGGCTCTCTACACTAAAATGTGTTCGCTTTAAGCGCGTTAGTTCCAGACTTTCATTCGAGTCAGATACATGATAGACGTGTCAGATCAGATACACGTACAAGTGCATATAGCTTATGTGTGCTTTATATTGCCACGAATCATCATCGCGAAACTTCCAGGGCAGGCACGAAACGGTACATCTCATCCCGGCGCATGCTGAAAAAGAAGCACGAAGCTTCCAGACACATCGCAAACGCATCGTCTGGCAAACGCACGTGCTCTTTCTAGACTTTTCGGCGCGACGCTTAAATGCTTGTGCGCTCCAAGCTGGAGCATCCATTCTTTGGACTCAGTTGTGTTCAGAGAGCTATCACTCTTGTGTTTTGCTACCAAGGAGCCTAATAAACCGTTCGCTGTCTATTCGACGACTCGCCGACCCATTTCGCTTCGTGACAATATGTATTTAGCTCAGATTTCAACACAATCAATCTAGTCAGTTGAACATGAGAGAACTGATGTTCCGAGGCTGGAACAACATAGAAGGGACAAATACATACAAAGCTCCATGACGAAAACCCGAGACTGGGAAAAAGACGAAAAACAGACGACACAACACAAAGTCTCAAAATGACGAAAACCCGAGACTGGGAAAAAGACGAAAAACAGACGACACAACACAAAGTCTCAAGAACCATTTTATCTGTAACATACAAAGCCTCAATTTGCCTAAGAAATTAACGATGAAAGATGGAAGTCACTGAAAAGGTTAGCCAGGCTGTAGGAGTCGAACCCACATCTTCTGGATTGCCGGTAATCCAGAAGATGTGGGTTCGACTCCTACAGCTGGCTAACCTTTTCAGTGACTTTCATCTTTCATAGTCAGTTGAGTCACATACATGATGTGAGGCACATGAACAAGTCAGTATAGTTCCGTGTGCTTTGAGTGTTTAGATTTCAACAAAGCCAAACTAGTCAGTCTGTAAGCAGATGTCTTTCACGTATTATTTCGAACGATAGTACATGACAACCAATGGCCTTATCAGAGACTGATGTAAGAAATGGAGGCAACAACGCGGAACACAACTACACAACTGGACACGGAAGTGGCAACACTCTTCCGATGCGGATTGTGTGACATGGTTTTTGAGGACCAGGCGAACGCCGAAAGACATGTGAGCCGAATATTACTGACCAGCATTATTATTATTGTTATTACTTTTGTGTGCGCGTGTCCGAAATAGGATTTTAAATGGAATTTTACTTTTCTTCCTTTACGTTCATAGTTGTAAGGTGGTTTGTGCGTACGTTCGTGTGAACAGGATTCAGCTAAAATATGTACCATAGGCGCAGGCTAGCTGGTGGATAAATGCCTGCATGGAACTTGGATAAATTCTGAGCTGTGAAAGGAATGGACAACACGACAGAACTCTGTCACGAATTTCCCGTCTTTTCGCCCAAGCTCAGACTTTCAAGGGGAATGAAACAGGAGGCTTTTGCGCGCTTCGCGATACGTGTACTATCAGAACCGCTATCATCGCGCTCTGATTACGTGTTTTGTTTCAGCTGTTCAGCTCACATTCGACTCCGAATCCCACAGACATTTCCGTGACCCTAACCACGCCCGCACCACTACCTCAGTTCCAGGATTCCAACCAGCGGCTTCCACCTTTTGTGTTTTTCATCTTCTGTCGTCATGATGTTAACATTTTTCTTTTTTATATCTTTTGACTACCAAATGCAACAGGATTGTATCAACTTTATGCATTTGGAGTAGTAACGGTACATGAGGTCCTCCATCGCACAAACAATTAACAAATAAATGACGACAACGTCAGCAGCTTTTCCCTGTCATTCTCCAATAGAAGGGCTTAAGAATAATTCTGCAGTGCCTTTGAAGAAATACAAGAAAGACAAGCAATATCTGAATGTAACTGTCCAGTAATTAACTACATACACAAAGTGCTGAAAAACCAAGTGCCCACTGGGCCGACAAGACAGAGTTCGACTGTGTCCGACGGGGAACGGTGATTCCTGTAAACAGCTCACAATATATTCCCAGTCGGCGCTATCGTCGTCTCTGTAAAATAAATCTGACGCGCGGGAGATGAGAGCGGTGATGACACCGGCCTCCATCTTAACTCGGTCGGAGTCCCCGGTGCGTTCCCAAAGCTACTCGACCGGGTGCGTACTCTGTGGTCACATGGTACAACTCGGTCATGTGACCTGATCGACTCGAGGGTTTGTTTTGGAACGCACCCACACAGCCAACCCCCAACACAGCCAACACTAGCACGAGACGAGATAGCAGCGAACTTGAATAAACAAGGTGTACAAGGAATATATAAACAGGTAGCGAAACTCCCATAGGGTCCTGCGTCTTCAGATGACGCCATGATAGAGACTGTCAGCGCCATCCATCCATTGCGCGGACTACTACTCTTGTAAATAAATGACGTCACATATGACGCCAGCAGCATGAATAATAAGTAGTGCATAATTAGCCATGGCACGTTTGCATTCATTCGCGTACTTCGTTTGCGTTGTATACCCTTCCCCTTTTCCTTACCGAACCATACTAGTCACCCAAGACAGCAATACCAGACGAGAACAGAGAAGAAGAAATCACATCAGGTTTAATGACACATATCAGTTCGAAATACATAGTTATCACAGGTTTTGACGAAGGGTACGTGATAACCACAAATAAACAGGAAGTTTCACCTAATGTCCATTCCTAACCTAGACCTACACGTACACGTAGTAATTAGCTGTTTGTATTTTTTCAACGAGTGGTCATAATGGGTCCGTTGCAAAAAAACATGACATCGTTGGTGCTCAGCTGATTCGCTAACACTCACGCTATCATGGCCGGTTTTGCCATGACGAAACCTTTTTTTTCTCGGGGCCAGCAACACGGGATGCATAGCACACATCTGTTCACACGTGTTAATCTTGGCCTACAGCTTCGAAATGTGAACGTCGCTTCCTGTTTAATTCAAAAAGTGTACGAACTCCGCATTAGAATGCAGGGGTCTGTTCGAGTTCGTACGGATGCCTTTCGGTCTGTCTAACTCACCAGCGAGTTTCCAGCGGTTGATGGACACCGTATTAGGAGATGCGAAGTACAATTTCGCGATGGTGTACATGGATGATGTCGTAGTGTTTTCCAGAAATTTTCAGTATAATACCAGTTTTTCTCTTCTGTAAGGTGGCGCAACTGCCATCATAAGCGACCAGTCATCGAGCCATCAATAAGTATACCTACTAGGTGATAAAAAGATCAAACGAATGGCATAATGTTTGTTCATGCTTTCCTCAGTGCCAACGCCTCCCAGAAGAATAGACAACCTCCTGAGCGCTGTTGGCATACTGCGCAAATGTGTAGGTCTCACAGGAATGCTGCTACCAGGAGCGTTGTACCTCGACGAACCTTCGCTTTGTTCCTCGACTGGATAAAGCCATGCGCCTGTCTCCCTGGCGGTTACTCTCTGAACTAAATGAATCGCAAAATTAATAAGAATAGCGGTACTCCCATTCAAGGCAGCACTATGGAAATCGTCAAGAATGTTCCTCGTCAAAAAGAAAAAAAAAACTACATGTAGAAGGAAAACATGACAGAACAGGTCAGGGCATGTCAGCACATGTTTGTCAGACAACAAAGGGGAAAAAAGCAAAGAGAAACACTTGAACAAAGCAGAAAACCAACATCAAGCTATTTCTAAGCACACACACTCCTATTATTCAAAAACAGTGCTCATCATAAATCCGTCCAGGACAATACACACCAAATTCGCGGGCGGCAACCAGCAGGGAGAGGCGGCGGCGCTATTCCTGGAGTCCGAGACAACGGCGTACGAGAGTGAATTACTTCCTAACAACCTGTGGCAAAGTTCAGCCGTACTGGCGAAGAGCAAGCACTCAAAGGAGAGGGGATTCAAGTGCCGATTCTGCACTTATGCAGGAAGTCAGCTGAGCCAACTCGTAAACCACGAGCGAAGACACTCCGGAGGGAAGTCTTACAAGTGCAGCTTTTGCAGCTATGCCTCGGCTGTGCAGTGCACGCTGGTCAGGCACGAAAGGACACACACGGGGGAGAAACCTTACAAGTACCAGTTCTGCTCCTTCGCGACCAATCAGAGTGGGGTTTTAAAGAAACATCGAGAAAAACCCGTGCTCTAGTTCGGGCGACCGTCTCTGAGGTGGACGATGAGACGTTTAACGCTTCCTCTTTCCACCTTGGCCACGTGGGCACGTAGAGTTGGGATGTCGTCTGGGAGATGTCTTTCCTAGGTTGAACATGAGTCGTTTCAGGATTCAATCTCCAGAAATGGCAAAAAGAAAATAAAGCTGTGCCTGCCAGGGATCCAACCTGGGACCTTGCGCGTGTTAGGCGGAACCACTACACCACAAGCACCCGCTGGGCGAGTCCTTTTGACACGGAGAAACAAAGATAAGCCGGGTCTCTTGCCACGGGCAGTACGTGTTGCGCGATCCCTTTACTCGGTCACGGGCGGGAGAGCCTTTTCGGAGGCTGCCTTGGTACAGGAGGAGGAGTCGAAAGGATCACGTGGTTCGCTGACGTCGCTACGCGAAAGAGGGTCACGTGACTTTGGCGCGCGAGTTTTGAACGCTTCTGACCCGATCCAGAGGAGTTCCCCTCAGGCTTCGTTTCGTTATCATCGCACTCGAGTCCGAATAAGTTTCGGGGGATATCTTTTTCTGGCATGGGTGGGGTTTTGTATCGTTGAGTGGTTCTCATGCTGTAATCCCTCGAGAACAGCACTGATAGCTAAACCATTCAGTGGAAACCTGAGTGGGGGTTAGGTCAAGAGTGTATATACCGGAAAATTGGAAAACGCACTCTGCAGACTGTGGCTTCCTCGGTCGTATGGTTTAAGTTTTCTGGACCAATGGTTAGATGGTGAGCCGAACCTGAGCCGAACAACTCGACTGCCCCCCCAACAACACATTGTCATCCCAGGGATATCCTAAGACCGTCATGCATGGTCGGGGATTATATCCCCAGGACGGTGAATCTGATCCTCAAATCATCCTCAACATGTCATTTTGGCACTATATAGCGTCCCCATGGTATCCTCAGATCATCCACAGATCCTACGTGAGGACAACTTGAGAATAGTGCTAGAACATTTCTAGGATGAACCATTTTTTTATATTGATATCCCTTTTTCAGTATGCACATTATAAAATAGCCCCCAACTCGTTAGAGAACCCATATCAATGTTTTTTTTATTGCACAGAAAACAGTTGCATACTGACTCCATACATATTGGTTAACTGCCACATATATAATTCTGGCTGTTCCTTTCTAGTACATCCCATAACGGACAATAAGCGCTGTGGTCTAAAAAGAAAGCAGAGAGAAACATAAAAGACACAGAGAAAAGTAAGTCCGAGAAACCCACACCGAAAGATAATAGATCTAAGAAAAGACCTTCCCGGGCCAGCACCGCAAGCGATACTATCCCGACGACCGTTTTATGGGCCGCGCATTCAATGACACCGCCCACCCGAGGGGCGGACCGCATTATGAAGGGGCACCTCTCCGGTATATGAGGGACCGACTCCCATTTGCCCCCCTCCACCGCTTACGCGGATTTGAAGGGAGACCAGAACAGAAGGGAGAATACAATTCCCTTCCGAAGCAAAACAGATACTATTTATTACTTATTACGCGACCCTCCGTAAATTCGAGAGCCATACTCGTCTGCGACACAAAACAAAGCGTGAGCTGTACACGTTTCCTTCGATTACGCAAAGAAAAAAATACTAAAAGCGAGGAATTGATTGAAGTATTAGCTGTGTATAACTGCAAAGTCTATGTTTCTTACTCATTTTGGTTTGAGACATCCAGGTAGGACTTTTGAAAGTGAAAAGCAGTGCAACATAATCGCGTGTTTCTGTCCTTTCCACGAGAAACGCTCCATATGTATCATAGACAGTCATCCTTTTCGGAGGCAGATAATTTTACGCTGGACCACCCTTTATTTCAGAAGAATGTCAATCGGGTCCAAGGATCGGCCCCCCAAAAAACAAAACAAATGTGTTTAGGGAGTCTGAGCAGGTAAACTAAACAAAGTAATATTTCTCGTCCCGCTATCTACCCATAGGGACGGGCACAGAACGTACCTGAATGATTGTTCACGGACAGTCCGCGAGTGTCATCCTCAGGACGTTCTGGGGATAAACCTCGAAGGACGAGGACACGATGATAATGTGGGGACATCCTGAGGACCGTGTGTGTTCTTGGGGATATTGCAAATGTCCTCAGGTTGGGCAGTCCCCATGCGGGCTTCTATTTATAGTACGGAGTCTCTCAGAAAGAGGGCTTCGTGCGACTGGTAGAAATATCTGTCCTCCTGATCATGTGACAGCTGCCATATCTCTGCAGTTATAATTGTTGTTTTTGTCACACACACACTTACTTAGTTAAACTCACTACTTTAATACTTGCTTTCGGTTACATTATAAAAAGCACAGACAAGTTCCCATCGCGTTCCACACGCTCGCAGTAATGCACACTCTGTATCTGCTCTTCTTACACATTTCCCAACTTTTGGGCTTCGCCCACGTCGCCCGTCCGTCTCTCCATCGCCATTTAGACGCTTCAATACTCAACTTTCTCTTTCGTACGAGGCAAAGAAAATGTAAACGCCTACATAATGTTCATGTACTATACATTTAATAGCGTAGAACGCAGTAGCGGTGCTTAAACAATTATGGTCGGTGTTCACAATAACACACAACTGCTTTTGCATTTTGCGAACTGCAAGACAGAACAAAAAAAGAGAGAAATAGGGTGGCACAGCAGGGCCCAGCGCAACACCACCCATAGGTTGGATAGTCCACACAGAACAGGGACAAATGAAATAAATTGACTGGAGCAAATGAAATTAACCGGACATTATTATTATTATTTATCTTAACCTTGGTTAAAGTGTTAATCAGCATTGGGGAAACTGGGCCCTAAAGTCTGAGTGTCTTTGAACTCTGTATAAGGCAGCACTGGTGCAATATTGTGGCAGTGCCGCCTCATAGAGATTTCAAAGGCACACATACTTTGATGCCTGGTTTCCGCAACTCTGGTTAACACTTTAACAGCCTCAGTAACAGCCCCAGGTGTGGCTGCAAATATAGGATAACCCTCCATTCAGTAAACCTATACTGTATGCCTACATACAGTAAACCTATATACTATATACTCGACTGTAAGCTGTGCTTCTGTAATTCAACTTTTCAGCTGCACCTCTAACAGGAGGTATAACAGGATCTAGCTAAGTAACGATATAACACAAAAAATTTTGAAGGCTTCACTGTTGCTGTGATCGGGATTGTCTCAGGGCGTTCTACTGGATGTAAAATTAACTTCTACCTTATAGATTATTTTTCCTTTAGCTCTGCATTCCACCTGACAGCACAAAAAGGAAGTCTAAAGCAGCAGTGAAAGAAATTCTCTCACGCTTAGACCAGGACATAGCAAGGGATGACACGCGAGTCCTCAAGTGACACGAGAGCAACGGTTCTACAGAGCATTATCTTTGAAAGCCCAACACACAAATCATGACTTCGGACCAGTTCTGAGTTATGCACAGCCAGTGAACAAACAAATAATTGAACGAGTACACGCACTGGTACGTGAAGGAATTACATCAGCAAAGAAGGTGAAGAAGTGCCTAAGGTTCTACGGTGAGGATGTCCTCTTCCCAGAATATGAGAGGCCTCCAACTCCTCAAGAGCCTTCTACCCAACAAATAAGGACATTGCAAACCACATTCAGAGCGTGCTGCGAAAGGACAGGTTCATTTCTGTGGATCAGGAAAATACAATGCATTTTGTAGAGGCATTTAAAACAGCTAACCCTGGGTGCAATATTCTGGCCAAGTCATATTGTGCACGTTCAGAGGAAGCACCTGTAGCCTCATCCGGGGCTTCTGATACAGATGATCCTACGCACTTGCTACTGCACGAGTGCAAGACATTACTCTTCTGCTGCCAGTCAAATTTTATGAAAATTATAATGGACAAGCACACTAGTGATGTTGCGTGTTTAGATGCCACAAACAAAACCACAGACTATGCACTGCCACTGTTTTTTCTTGTTGCCAAGACACCCACGGCATATGTGATTGTTGGGACATTCATCGTTCAGTTTGAAACGGCACAATGCATACAAGAAGCTCTCAATGTGTTCATAAAGTGGTGTCCTCTATTTAATCCAAAATATTGGATGGGTGACTACAGTTTAGCAGAAATCAATGCAATCCATGCAACATTCCCCAAATCTCGTGTAGCCCTTTGTGACTTCCACAGAGAAAATGCATGGGAACGGTGGTGCCGAAGAAAGGAGAACCATGTTGAAGACAAAAAAAAAAAAGGTCCTGAGCCTTCTGCGGCAAGTAGCAAGAGCCTCCACGGAAGATCAGTATACGAGAGCACTGACTCAGGCAAGCCCATGCAGTTGCAGGCAATCAGTTGGCCATCAGTTGCAGGCAAGCCCATGCTGGTTGAATAAGAGTCAGTTGCAGACATATGTAACGCAGCAGTGGCTGTCAGTGAAAGAAATGTGGGTTTCTTGGTTCAGGCTGGACCTGCCTATTTCAACGAATAATAGGACTGAAACACAAAACAAGCATCTGAAGCAACAGTACTTAAAATCGTATACCGTGGACGAAGGAGCCTTACAGGCCTCGTTAGGGTCCTTTTGCAGCCAGTTCTTTCCTGAAGAGAAAAAGGAATTCTTTCAGAAACTGCTAAGTTATGCTGACAACCATCGTACATACCACAGATATGTTCCACAATTTCTCCACAACAGGCCTCCACGTATCATAAAACACATAATGCAAAGACTTTGTGGTTGAAGACATTCAAATGAAGGAAGAAGGTGTATTCTTGGTGAAGTCTCAGACAGTTGCTGATACATTCTATACAGTGAACTTCACAATCCCAAGCGGTACTTGTGCCTAAGAACAAACTTCCATGCAAACACTTTTGTGGCATCTTCGTTCGTGTCAGCGATTGGGGATTTGAGCAACTGCCCACAGACTACAGAACTGGACCTCTTCTGTCACTTGCTACTACAGTCGGTGATTGTGTCGTGGAAGACATTGAGATGTCATATGTCCCAAGAACATCCTCTGGACCAGAAGACACTGATGACATGGGTTCTCCTACTGAACCAACTTCACTGCTAGATATCTGTAAGCAACAGAAGGCTGGAGGTGGTCACAAAAAAAAGGCTGCACGCTAATCTTGAAAGGGCCAAGAACCTGGCGTACTACTGCATGGATGCATGGGTGAAGCCCTTTCAGCCCTATCAACATGCATAACATCATTGCAAAGGGGCATGATGGATTGAATGTTCGCCTGTCCCCCACAAAAGGCTGCTCAGGACAACAGCGAGAAAGACAAAGTGCAGCTGCTGCTTCATCACCAATTATGGAGCTTGCACGGTATGTGCCTCCCCACAGAGAAGACTGGAGAACAAGGGGAAGGGTCGGAGAAAAAGCAGATACCCTGAGAGAGATATACCATGTGGCACCATGTTTGTAGCGATTTTTCACAAAAGAAGCACGATATACATGAAATATGTGAAATATTTTGTCAGCTGTAGATAGTGATCTAGTATTCAATCAAGTGGAGTGTATTTAAATTAAGTAAAAAATGCATGTTTATACATCAATTTCAAAAACGCAGACAAAAGAGGAACGTACAGTCAGAGACAGTACGAACTGCCAAGTGTTTTTTAAATTTTTCATGTACTGAGTTCCCCCAGCTTAAGACTCTCAGTGTTTATACATCAACTGGGGGTACACTGGGATTTTAACACTTTTGTACCAACAACTTGCACAACCACTCTACTCTTTCGCAAATTTGCAGGTTGGGTAGTCAGACACACAAGGGAGCTCCAAATTAGGCAGTTCTCACTAAAATGTATCGACCTGTTGCTAACAATTACGTGTGCTCAAATCGGATGACTCACCTTACAGGCGTCTCCTCTTTGTTTACTTTGATGCCACCAGCTGCCATATCTTTCTTATCTTCTACAAGCGACGCCTACACGACACGGAACGGCTATGGGCGTCCAGTGCGGGTATTGGTCATAAGTGATGAAATGGCTATGGAAATGGAAATGAAAAAGCTATAGTTCGAGGTGAAACTCCATATAAAAGTATGAGTTTGGGTCACCTGCTGCGCAAACACGGGCTTTAGTAGTATGGGGCATTCGTAATGTTGGGCTGAGCTATATGCAGTCCTTCATCCGGAAATCTGACACCTTTTTGCAACCGAGGGATACACAGTGTGAAGGCGCCCTTAGGGCAACCACCTAGCTCCAATACACCACACCACAGTTAAACTTAACTAGCCAACTTAGCAGTCTGAAGGCTGCTGTTTTCCAGTTTCCCTGAATGGGTTCCACAGGTAGCCTGCGCCGAAAAAAAGCGGGAATAAAACATGTAAGGTTTTTCACTATTAAAATGGTTTTATTTTTTACTGCGAATACTATTCTCGAGGGATTACAGCATGAGAGCTCCTCCGAATCGGATGGGAAGCGTTCAAAACTCGCGCTCCGAGGTCACGTGACCGTCTTCCGAGAAGTTGGCGACGTCAGTGAACCACGTGATCCTCTCGCCCCTCCTCCTGTACCAAGACAGCCTCCGAAAAGGCTCTCCCGTCACGGGCAAGGCGGGGAAAGGTGCGGCCGATATCGATCGCGGCCACAACAACCGCACTACGTAGCACCAGGGGTACGAAGCTGTAGTAGAAATCTATTGTAGCAGAAAACTCACGTGACCTCCGGAGCTCGACCAATGACTGAGGACTAGCCACCCGATTTTTTTTTCTTTTTTGATTATGTCGCGAATGACGTAAATGACGTGTCATCCGTTTATTGTCTCTTACTACTTTCCTCCTCTCTGCTCTGCCTCCCGTCCTCTTTTGTTGTTCCTTTTTTTCTTCCATGCACTGTTTTTTTTTGTCCGCGTTTGTCGGAATGCAGTGGGAGTTACAGGAATACGACTGAGCCTTGGTTGTTTTTGTCACATGAAGTATTTTATTGTGCGACATACGGTTATGCAAGCAAGACGTACACAGGATGACGTTAATATTGCTCCAGAATTTGCTTGAAGAAGTCTGATGATGTCTAACTGCCTCTGGCAAGGGCTGCTACTGGGAACTGGAGCTCAGTGGCTGCAAGATGAAAACAATTGGTATCAGATATACGGTTATGCATGTGAATGTTGCAATGTAAATAGAAAGAATAAAGGTGCTATTGAACGCGAAAAATAAGAACGGTGGTAGGGTTGTGAGAAGCTCGCAGTCATGGAGTGTGATGAGCGACCTTAGTACGAAAAATACCTTTTATTGCGCTACTTCACAATTATATATTCAGACCGATTAGCCTGACAATCTTGGCTTTGGCGCTACGTACAGAACAGCTACTAAGTCAACGCGTCTGACGAAACTTGTCGAGCGAAATCACCAAGAATCAGACTTACAGTAGCGTCGTACCTTTATACAGTACGACGTGAGCGGGTATTTAATCATAACGTTTAGATGATATAGATGGGTAGAAATCCAGCGAACCGGTAGAGATGTAGGAAGGGAGTTGCCTCAGGACAGAAGCCGCCACTGTCCTGAGGCAACTGTCACTGCAGGCACTGTCTACTTCTGTCCTGAGGCAACTCCCTTCTTAGATGATATTGTTTCACGAAAAGAAATATAGTCTACCATCGTATCTGCAAAGCTACGCTGTCTGTCTCGGTCACCGCGTATTCCGGTAACTGTTAAGCAACTTATTCACAATACACGAAGTGAATGCGGTGTTGTAAGGCAACAAGCAACGACAAATGACTTACCTCTCGGCAGTCGTTGACCAGGTATCGGGTACGAGGCGTTCGGACGCTCGAATAGTTTCTACACCAAGAAGCAGAGCATAAATGTTGCGCAGGCATCTTCCCTGGCAGCTGTGACTGTTCGAGGACGCTCACATGATACAGCTTGTGTTTTTAAACAGGAAAAATCAGAACTCATAGTCCAACACAACCGCTACACAACACGAGCCGTCCGAAACGGACGCCGGCGACTCCGTGGACGCCGGTTCCAACCGGCACAGCCGCTGCGCTGTCGCCTGCTCGAGCGCTCGCGAACAAATTTGAAAACAGCCAATCATCGCTCAGAAAACGAATTCATCCTCATGGGAACCAATCAGTAATCACTAGCCACCGGATGTCTTCATGACGTTCAATTTGTGACGTTTTCTGACGTCCAATGACGTGAAACGCATGAAGCACCTCACTTTACCCCGCAAAGGAACTGGCGAGTTTCGGGCCCTTGGTAGCACGCTGAGGCCCAACCATTTCACGGGTTGATGGCGTTATCTAATTTGTTAGACTGACTATTCCTGTGTCCGATTTTTAACAACGGTAGCGGTTCTTCTTCTAGCTCATTTACAGTCTTTTTTCTCTCTCTCTCCCTTCACGTTAGGGCTTCTGTATAGCGGGTGACGGCACTATACACTGCCGGCCAACCGTGTTTGTGGATACTTCATTCTCTAGAGCGAAGAAGGCGTGTTTGTTGCGTGTCTACACTCTTGGATCCGGAGCATATGGTTCGCGATGGGAGTTTTAATTCGACTTCATGACTTTCCTGTAGGGGTAGGGAGGCCAGCAGTGTATGTGTTGGTCATGGTGTTACCTTTTTTATTTTTTGCGTGACAAAGTTATACATAATTATGTAGTGCGACTCAATGGGATCCCCGTATTTTGTGTACACTCCTTGGTAATCTGGAGCGTGAGTTCTGCGAAATCCGTTTTGTGTACGTTTTGCATTTACTGTTTGCAATTTCTTACTACCAAGCCATTCTACCTTCAATAAATCCGAGTTGCACCAATTTGTTGCGTTCTTTCAATACATAATTCTGGAAAGATTGTTACATTGAAGCACTGACGCACGGGTAGCACAGGTACACGGCACGGATAAAAGAATGCACGGACAAACGAGGGTACTGCTACACATGCGCAGTGGAGCAGGATACGGAAGCGTACTCAGGTGGTAGATGATTTCATATATGTGTACTAGTGGTGCAACAGATAGCTTTTCCTATACTTGAATTATGAATAAACTATTAGTTTATACAAGACCCATGCGCGCGTCGTAAATATTTTTTTTTTACGACCGTACCTGTGCTACCAACACCCAGGATCGCTCGAGTCACGGAGATGACAGTGTTGCCGGGTCAGATTTGTTTTTTTTTCCTCGCTTTCGCTACCTGGGTAAATTTACCTTGAGGTGTACTGATGTGCATGCCAAATTTAAAAATAGCAAAAGAAGACAATTCAGCTGATGTGATGCAATATATTTTTCCTGTCATCTAATTAAATAATTATGCGTTATATATAGCCATAACGAGTTTGCTAATGCTTGCTGTAAGGGTATACATTTCCTAAGACAAATCATTCACAAGAATACACACAACGGCTTTGAGCTCACCAAGGCATTATGCGTGCAATGCCAATTGATGTTATACTTTCATCAAAAAGCATCTGTTGCAGCTTAAGAAGACAATACCATCAGTCAGGGGCACAGTCACGGGGGAAGTTGTCTCGTTATACTGAAGGAGAGTACTCAGTACTGGACAGAAATAAGCGCACAGAATAAAGCACTAACTGATTAGAATGGCTGAGTGGGCCTGTTAGTATATAGCTATATGAAGAAATTGGTGCTGTAAGGACAAGGGACCAGTCTTGTGTATGTTTGTTCTTTATGTCCCTTGTCCTCACAGCCCCAATTTCTTCATATTAGCTATGTACCAACAGGCTCACTCTGCCATTCTAATCAGTTTACGCTTTATTGCGTGTGTTTATGTGTCTCCCGTACTGTATGTGTCTCCCGTACCGTGTTTCGCGTAGACTAAACGCGATCTGCTTGGAAAACAACGAACAAATTTTCTTAGGGAGCAGAGAAATATAGGGATTTCTACTCCGTGCTCAGATACCAGCATTTCTGCTCAAAAACCCATGACTGCAAAATTAAGCACTGCTTACTTCATCAAGATATCGAACACCCAACAAAATCAGACAAACAACCCCACTTCCACTGACAGAACACTATTCAGCTTTTACAAGGAGGCTTTCTTCTGCGTAAAAGTAGAGAAAATAAGAAAAGAGCACGGAAAAATTACAAGCACTTTTGCTCGCCTAGCTCTAAGAGAAAAAAATAAAATAACGAGGACACGCTAATAAACTGTGACAAAGACACCAATTTCTGCTATCAGATAATTATTGCATAATCATAAATACTCATTTGCATTGTCCCAGCGTGAAGAAAGCACAGGACAGGGATACGCAATTGATCTTAAGCGAGCAGGGAAAGTTACTTCTAGTCTGAATTTTTGCAAAGAAAACAAAGCTTGAACAGCGCTACGAATGTGACAGATACATGCTAACAAACAAACAACAACAGGACCGGCGTAGGGCACTCATAAAATACCCTGCCCAAAACAAAGACTTCACGAGGGTTGCGAGGCAATTCCATTAAAAACGCTCGTCTTATCCTACAGATAGCAATGCAAACGCAACTAATACCCTTATTTTTAAGCCACTATTTCACGCAATAGTACATAAATGGATCACTCGTGTCACACGAAAAGGCGAACACTTACTTGTCAAGTGGGGTCCCTGGTTCAGAAAAGCGCCCCCCCCCCCCCCCCCCATACACACACTCACATTTTCACCACTCAAAAACACAAAGTCTATGACGAAAACCCGAGACTGGGAAAAAGACGTTTTTCGTCTTTTTCCCAGTCTCGGGTTTTCGTCATGGATCTTAGCCACCAGCTCGTTTGCTTTTTAACCATTTTATCTGTAGCACAAAGTCTATTTTCACAACCACATGATGGGGTGCGGGTGTGTGGTTCGTCACTGGTGAATGGTGTGTGACGAGCGGATTTAGAAAGAGGGAATGCAGTGTACGTGTTCGATGATGGTGAGTGTCTTTTCACGCTATCCGAGTGTCTCTGTGTTTGTTTTCCTCTGTTGCCCAGTAGTCGTGCATTTTGTCCTGACATGCCCCGACATGCATGCTTTCCTTTGTTGACGCTTTGTATTTTTGTTCTTTTTTGACCAGAAACATTCTTGTCTTGACGACGTCGATAGTGCTGCCCTGAATGGGAATAGTGCTATTCTTAATAATTTTGCGATTAAATTAGTGCAGAAATCAACCGCAAGAGGGACAGATGCGTGACTTTATAGAGGAGAAAAAGCATTACGATTCACTTCCATGCCTCGCTGTCGGATAGAGTAGACGCATCGTTCTGCGCTCCTTGTTACCCGTACTCTGTGTTGATTTGTTGAGTGCCTAGTCCTCTTATTAGCCATTGGTGGAGTTTTTTGTTTCTTTTGCAAGTCTAATTTAGTAAGACTTTGGAATTCCTGCAATCACCTCTCATGCATGGTGTTTTTCTGCAATAGGTCCCTATGCCATCGTTATAGTAGGATAAAGGAAATAATCTTGGGATAGTGATTCAATAAATAACAAGTCTTCTGTCTAGAGCGTACGCGTCCTAGAGCCACGCAGCTGCATGATGACGTAATACTGCGACACTATTGTTTCGGGTGGACCTTGTCCAGAGGAGCATTAGTGGAAATAAACAGTGTAGCCTTGGGACAATGGGTATGACGTCACGACCAAAGAGCGACGCAAGAAGAGGACGCAGAAATGCTCTTCTCTCTTAGGCTCTCGCAGGTGGTCGCCGCAGAGGGCGCTAGAAGCGCGCGCATGTGTAGCTGCCGCGGCGCGGCCAGCCGCCGTCTCTAAAGCTAAACGCACCGCCTCGAAAATATTGTCGCCACCGGCGTGCCAGCTCGGAAGATCTCTGATTGGCTGCGCATTATATGTATAAATATTTGGATGCTCATTGGTCTCCAAGAAATGGTGTCAGTTTCCTTTGCGCTGATTGGGCGAGAGTCATTTGATTGGAGGAGCGAGCATCCGAACGCACGAACCGCTCAACGGAAGTGTGAAGTCTACTACGAGTCATCGATTGGCGTTTGAGGCGTTTCATAATGGGAGTTGCGCTCGGACGCCGCTGTCAGATTATGTGTTCTCGTTATACTCCATGTGTCACTATCACATGCATAGCTGTTATTCATTTAGCGTGATACACGAATCCTTGTGACACGTGTGTTGTGGTGTTCAAATAGGAAAACTGCGTGGATCGCCTATGCACAACGCCCTGAGCTGAACCTGAACGATTTGGCAGACTCAGCTCTAAGTTGTAGGCTTTTGTGTGGCGAGCACTTCTCACCGGACTGCTTCATCTCTCGTGCCAAAGTACGGTTGAAGAAAGCAGCTTGTCCGACAGTTCCGCTGCAGGGTGAGGTTTTTCACTTCAGTTGTTCATGTATGTTTTAGTTATACCCTAATTAGATCAATCTGTGGTTGTGGAATTGGACGAGGTACACATGTGGGGACGGTGTGAACCACACGTCCATTCAAGTCAATCTGTAGACGTTCGAAGGTTGCATGTGGGCAGGTTTGATTATGCATTTTTTTTCCTTGTAGGACAAGCCAGTACTTCACTGCAGAGACAATGGCCTGTGCTACCTGCACTTGATATGGTAATTTCATCCATTTTGTGCATTACGTTTCATGCATAATCAGTGGTTTACCAAGAATTTCGTCCCTGGGGGTGTGTGGAATTTTGACAAAATAATGCACAATCTCACAAAATTGTAGCGGGATCTCCTCCAATTTTCTTGTTTTTTTTTTTTGGGGGGGGGGGGCTGTAGGGAGTTCTCGATAGATCACTGTTAATTCCTAGTAAAGTCAATGATGTGCCCTGTTGCTCCTTTTGTTGCACTTTTCCTCTGCATAACAGGTTTATATATCCTTTGATACGCACTTTCACTATATTGTAACACAAATACTGTGATTGACAGTGGGACAGGTTGCTAACTATGCCTCTGTGGTCATTCTCCTTTAGATATGCCTCTTTAATCACAGGAGCCTCATGGTGCATCAGATATGCCAGTGGAAGGTTAGTTGCTCTCACATCTCTCTACTGTTACACATACGTAATTTTCGTTTTCTAAATGCTTTTTTCCGGTTTCACCACCTTCATCTGTTTCATGTTTTAATCATTATGTGCGTGGTACTCCATTTGATGGGTTGTGTCACTGCCTAAAACAACGTTGGTCCTTTCTTGAGCACTTGCATGTTCTAGGACATTTACACTAAAGTACTAATCACAATAATGACAGTAATAATGCATATTTTGTTTGAAATGAGAGATAAATATGCCGCTGTGTCAATTCTTCTTTAGATATGTCTCTTCAGTCACGAGAACAACCACAGGAACCCTGCGTTCTTTCGGAGCCACCTGGCACACCTGACACACCAGTATCCCCACCTTCACCTGTTCCAAGACCATCTCATGTTCCTATACCATCTACCACTACCTCAACAGGTGTTTTTTTTTGACACAGCATTTTCCTGGAATTCCTGCTCGCTTTTGTAGTATTGTTTTTAGATCCTTGCAGCACCAACCACTGCAAACCAGGACCGGCTGTCACCACCCAGTGAGTGTCCTTACTCAACATTTCTCTTGGTTTATTTTAAGTGTTTTTTTTTTCCTTTACAGCACTTGGAGGTGCCGACATTTGCTCTCAGTCACCTGTGTTGGCTCCTGATTCATTGGGTTCATCTGGTATGTGGTCATTTACCATTATGCTGCCTGTACGAATTATTTGCCTACTGAGAATGAAACGGTAGCAGTAAAGCGAATATTCATTCTAACGAAAACCAGTAGAAAATCACTCTCTAACAATGGCATTGCAAAGTGGGTAAAAGAATTTGCATCTTGGTGATTACATTCCCAGATGATCTTTTATGGCCTTGTGAACCGCATCCATGCCCTTCCTATTCCAATGCACAAGGTCAGTCCTTGGTGCTGCCTCGTTGCCCCGACGTCTGTACCTCCTATGTACAAGTAAAGGTTTCAGACAACATAAGCATAATTTTTTTAAAGATTCCCATCCAGCTCTGTCAAGCTTGATCATTTTGCTAACTTACCTCTCGTACATGCCATAATTCGGCTTTCTGGGACCCTTTATGAATATCTTGTGTACATGTATGAGCTGAATGTCATCTGCAAGCGTTGAACATAATGGCTCATACTTTTGTTTAAAAGGCATGAATGATACATACACCGTTTACAGTAAACATTAAATTTGCACAAGGATGCCACTTCATCTTTTTTTCCATAGTCGGCTATGTCATGAGAGTATTTATTGCATTATATGAGCAACTTACCACACTGTAGTGTCTGTAAATGTGTGTTGACTGCGTGAAGCGTGTGCCATGCCCTCGATGTTTTAGAGACAAGTGGGCATGGCGGAAGTGTTAGTAGTATGGCTTTGTCCACTCGTGTCTTGATGTGGTCGATGACTGCTGTAATGTCTTCTTTGATTCTTTTCGAATCTCTCATCTTTCCAAAAAAAAAAAAAAGGAATGAACATACATAAACTAGGAAGGTTTTACCACGAAAATCAATGGACTTTCAATAACATTCCGCAGCATCAGAGATTGAGTCAAGCATCAATACATTTTCTTCAATATGTGCTTACCTTTTTGATGTCATTAGTGCCAATCATTATGATAACTTTTCTGTGAATATTTTCACAATTCTCCAGTGCGTGCAGTAAAGCCCGGCATGTGGCACCGGGCTTCAAAACTGAAGATTCTGATAAAATGAATATAACTGAGCACTGATTTTTGTTCCTTTCAAAAATGAGGCTTTCACAATGTAAAAAAAAAAGCCTGAGGTGGAAGCGACATCTCACCTCCCAGTTATGTTCATAGAGGTACAATCAGGGTAGGGGGTAGGTAGGCCACTACCTCATTACCCCCGCCTCTTACTAGTTTCTGTTCATCCACGTAGTGACCATAAAACTGGTGCTTCCTGCTCGAAAATCCTCCCCCCCCTCCCCGTACACCGGCACCGCGGTAACATGCATATTGAGAAGAGAAGGGAGGGTTGCACACATTCGTGGACCTCATCAGTGTGCAATAGTATCACAATGTGGAGTTTATTACAGAAAATGTACCTGACTAGAACATAGCGTGTTCACCCGAACAGCGCTCAACCAACATTGCTCACGCGCCCAGATCGCTCTCTTCACTGCCCATGACCATGGGTCTGGACCCTTACACTTCCCCCGACCTAGTTATAAAGTCACATGCATAAATGGACAGTCGCTTATGACAGCACAAAGTCTTTAAATTGCTGAGGTGCTCTCCGTTGACGTCGGGGACGTCCGTGGTTTCCAATTGCTTGGGTGGAAGAACTAGGGCAGGAATCCTGACGTTGTACGTTGTCATCGTCCAGCATTTGTGCTTGCTCTTGTCGGTTAGATGCTAGGGCAGGATTGGTGGGCTGGGTCCTGCTATTGGAGTTTTGTTCAGCGGACTGCGACTGTTGTTCGTCGCTGTGATCGTCCCCTTCGTGTGGAAACAGGAGAAGACTAGCAGAAGTTATGCCATCAGGCTCGGGTGCACCTTGCTCTCCCGGCGTGTCGAATCGAGCTTTGATATGCTCGACATGGCGTCGATGAATCTTTCCATCGCTGGTGCTAACCGCAAAAGAGCACCGGCCCGTGCGTTGTTGAATGACGGCCGACGTCCACCGACGATCCCTGTCGAATGTACGGATGTATACGGCTTGTCCAACCTTGTAACGAGATTCGGGCGAGGCTACATCACTGTGCTGTGAGGTGGCGTACTCCTCTTCTGGATGAAGGAGATCCAGTGGAGTCGTGAGACGACGGCCAAACAGGAGCTCC